>NW_009915283.1:0-29121 GCF_000696875.1 Nestor notabilis | reverse complement strand
ATTTGAAATGTTTGTCTACAGGGTTAATCCAGAATCATGTATTCAGAGCTTTTCAATTAGAATGAGACATGAGGCTATAACCCCTCCAAAACTTCATTTTCCAGGCCTTGTTCATTCTGTGTTATAGCACATTACACCGTTTTTCTTTTAATTCTGGGTTCAACAAAAGGAGCAGCTTTTGTAAAAGATCCTACAAGTTGTTATATCAAAAATTCTTTTTTCTGTAAGTTTGAAATTGTAATTTCTGTTTCAGAGAATGTCCTCTGTAAGTAAAAAAAAAAAAAAAAAGTCACAAGTGCCAATAGATATAATTTCATATTAATACTAAACATTGTTTTCATTGCATACTTTAAAATGGAATATAAGTTTGTAAAACTCACCCACTGTTTTTTTTCCAGCTCTTGAAAGCACAGCAGTGACTTGGATATGATAGGTCAGCTCGCATTAGCTGAAGAAATATCTTTACAGGTGGTAATTTCTTTAAAGCCCACGTATTTTTGGCCATTAGTTCTTTGAGGCTTTCTAGTCCTTTGGATGGAAGGTTAGCAACGGCTGTTCTGGAGACATCCCTAGGTGAAGGAAGAAGAGAAATGTGTCAGAATATCCAGCAACTGGATCAGTATTTTATTTTTTTTTCTTTCCAGATTCTCACAGTAATTTAGGAGTTTCATAGAATTCTACAGAAAAAATCAAATCCAGAGGAGGAAGGGATTTCATGTCACTCTGTTGAGTTCTGATATCATTCGTACTCAGGTAGGATATGAATTCCTCCTGTGGTTTTCTTGGTGTTTCAAGGCTCTTGTATGTAATGCCTCAGTGGAGAATATGGATGATAAAGAAATAGCAGAAGTTTTAAAATTGCACCTTTAAAGTGAACCAGATACAAATGCATATGCAGAAACAAATCTAAAAAAATTTCTTTTAAAAGATCACATCTTCCACTGGAACAGCGATTTTCCTTTAGACCTCTTTAGACTCATTTTAACCTGTTGGGATGCTTCAGTAGAAAGCATTGTAATTTCATAAACCGAAATTACACTCTTCTATCTCAGTCCATTCTGAAACACTCAGAAAATTTAGTAGTATGGTGGTGCTTTCTGTTCTTCTGGTACTGAGTCTACCTCAGGAGATGTGTGGCACAGTTCATGGAGGAGGTGGGTTTCCTTTAGAACTGGCAGGTGAATGTCTCATCTGGTCATCCTACTGTTTTCCACTCATTTTTTTGCTTTGTCCCATAGCCTCTTCTACTGACACTAGAAGTCAAGATATTTTTGCAGTTATACTCTGTAAAGAAATAAACCCTTAAAAAGGTTCTAGTGTAGGAACACTGAGCCAATGTCATCTTGAACACCCTAATAATAAACAATTCAGCTTTTCTCTATGTGTTGTTTCCCAAGAGTGCTCTTCTTATGTCTCTAGAAGTCTCACCCACTGGCAGGTTTCTTGCAGCTAAAAGAAAATTAATAATTTTATGCTTTAAACAAATTGCTTCTAAAAGGTTTGGATTTGCTTTGCTTTTTTCTTTTAATTTTCTTACATTTGTTTTTAAATTGAGTTAGAAATTGCTTCTGTTTTCTGTAGGAGGGCTTGTTTTTTTTTCCCCCTAACACTTCTTTGCTATCATACATATTTAAATATGTCACAACTAGTTGATTTCAACCACGTAGATTTCTTTTTTGTTCTTCTGGAGTAATTTTTGTTAGGTAGTATGTGTTTCTACCAAGCCCCTGAATTGTCTTTTAGAAGAGTCTGAATGCTGTCTGCTATCATTTTATCTTTTAAAGAATCACAGAATGGTTGAGCTACCAGATCATCAACTTTGACCTCCCTGCTGCAATCAGGGTCAGCTGGAGCAGGTTGGTCAGAGAGCTGTGTCCTGTTGAGTTCTCAGTAACTCCAGGACTGGAGACTCCACAGCCTTCTCCCGATAATGTGTCCAGCATTCTACCACCCTCACAGTAAAGAACATTTTTCTTACATATTCCTGTATTTCAGCTTGTGCCTGTTGTCTCTTGTATTGTCACTGGACACCACTGAGAAGACCCTGGCTCCCTCTTCCCAGTTCCTCCCCTCTCTGCCCTGACAAGTATTTATACACATTGATAAGATTTCCTTGGCTCTTCTCCAGAATAAATATTTCCAGTTCTCGGCCTATCCTATGACAGATGCTCCAGTCCCTTAAACCACTTAGTGGCCTTAATCAACTGCTCCTTTTTGGTTTCACTAATTTCCTCATTGTATAGAGCTGTCCTTCTGAAGCAAAACATCTTGGTAGACTAGATCTTACCACGACAAGGCTAGCCTTTCAGTAACCCCCATGGGTCTCCATCAAGTCCTCATGGTGGTGGCAGCTACCTGCAGGAAGGGAACTTGGTTAAATGCCGTGTGATGAGAGGTACTAAGACTTCTTGTAAGGAAAGTAATACATCACAGATTGCTGGGAGTTCTGTGAATATGTTCTGGCACAAGTGGGTGGAGAAAGATAATCCTGTTTTCTAAAATGGATTGGGATTTCTGAGAAGCCTTGACAAAACCAGACATCGAGGGCTGATGAAGTAACTGATCTGTTATGTGACAAGGGAATGGCTCTCCTGTGTCACTTAAGACAATAAAAGAGTGGGGAAAAGACGAGGAACCGACGATAACTTTTCAGCTAGGGGAAGTATGGAAAATGAATTGGTATTGAAATACAGACATAATTGCAGCAGAGGCCTGCAGAGGATAGCCTAGTGCTGGTACTACTGAAATATTCATAAACAGTCTGGAAAAAAAATGAGAGTAGCTGCAGCAAAGCTTGTTTCTGTCACAAAGTAATAAAAGGTAGTGAAAGCTAAAACTGATCGTCTAAAGAAGCAGAAGGGTCCTGCAGTACTAAGTGACAAAGCATTAAAATAATTGACATGATTCAATACTGATGAATGTAAAGTGCATTTAGGAAAAAGCAATCTTAACTGTACATAGATGACAGTGGAGTTTAATTTATCTAGCACTCTGGAAAGATCTTGGAGTCCTCTCTGCAAATGTCAGTTCAGTGCTATTTGGTAATGTTGAAGGGAAATAGAATGCTAAGAATTTTTAGGAAAGAAAGAGAAAATAGAGGAGAAAAACTTCACTTTGTAAATCTGACTGCATCTTAAATACTCTGCAGTTCTATAAATACTCTATGCAGTTTACAATAAAAGCATAGAAAGCTACAGCAAGGATGATTAAAAGTATCAAGTTGTTTATATATGAAGTAATAAGTAGACAGGACCTTTCTCTTGGGAAAAGCTAGGACTAAAGCAGTAGTAGACTGTAGATGCCATGCATATTGTAAAGAAGGTGACCGGAATTATTTATTCTTGTGACACGAGTTTTGAGGCATCTAAGAATGTGAGGCAAGAGACTTAAAAATGAGAAAATGGATAATCTTTCCACAAAATTGCATCATTAAATTGTGAAAGTCAGTGCCACGGTTCATTGTGCAGGCCAGATGACAAGGTAACAAGAAGGACAGTATGTCTTTCTGGTTTTGTTTTATTCATAGTCGAGTCACATTCCCATCAGAAATGACTGGATCAGGAGGAATATCCTGGGGGACAAGGGTTGCGCCTTGGAAACAGCTGCAGAGAGGAGCCTCTCCATGCCCTGGATGTGCAGGGAATGGTGCTTCAGTGAGCAGAAGGGAGCAGCCAGCCTGGGGCTCAGGTGGTGGAAACAGCTGTCTGGGAGCAGAGGGGAACGTGTGAAGTCTGTGGCAACTCAAAGAGTGTTACCAAGTGATGTTAAAGAGTCTGAAACAAAGGTAAGTTCAGTGAGAAGAAGGGCTTGGAAGAATTAGTTATAAGACTACATAATTTCTCTCTCATGGAATCCTCTGAATTCTTTTATTTATGTGTATATGGATGTGTATTTTGGCAGTTAGGTACTGCTTAGGTTTTTTAAAAAGCTCGTTTTAAACTACAGGGTTTTCGGGGAAGGTATATGCACATTTGCTTCGAAGTTCTAGTTGATTTAGGATTAATCATGTTGCAGGGCTAACACTAGGTGGTTGTTCCCATCCATGGGCAATATTAAACACAATGGTTCACAAGTTTGGAAGTCTCAAAAATTCCCAGTTTGGGAAGTCCCTAATCTGCTGGTATGGTGTTTGCCACCAAGAGGTCTTGTGATGCTATATGTACCACTGCTATTGCTGTTGGAAAACCTCCTGGTAGTCTGGTAGTAATTTGTATCCCCATGGAAGATAACTTCTTAGTTACCCTACCTAGGCCCACATTTTGTTAGCAACAAACTGTGTGTCAACTGGTCACAAGGAAGTGTGGGATTGATAAGTATTTTTCTACCTCACAATTCCAATCTTGATGATTATCTATTCAGAATCTACTTCAAGCAGCATAGCACCTGTCTTCAAACTAGAAAGCATAGGATTGAAAAGGTTTTAAATAATAATTACTAATCTTCAGAGCAGCATGAATCCAATTAGTTGGAGTTTGCCAGACTATAACGTCTGTGTCTTCCTTCATACAGATTCATTGTCCTAAGTGATTTCTTTGTTCTCTCATTGTACCATCAGTCTTGATTTTGGGCTGCTCAGAAAAAATGGGAACTAACTGCAGTTATGTCAGCCTCGTTAATATCTAATAATATTGTTAACTAATATATTTAAATATGGCAATGTTTACATTGAGCAGAAGAGTGTCTTGCTACTACTGCTAAGCTACAGCTGGCATACGTAAGAGAATGGGCAAGAGGTCTGATAGACTTGTCAAGAGGATCTGTCTCAAATTGAAATGACTATAAAAGAGGTTAGGCAGGAAACTGATAAAATGGAGGGTAATGAGTCATGAGGACGGGATGGTTTTCACCAAAAAGTTCTGAAGCATCTCAAGGAGGCGGTAGTTGATTTGGTTAAAGAGGTGTGTAACCTCCAGCTTAGCTCTCTGCAGGAAGGCAGCACATGAGCCACCAACTAGTATGATAGATGTGGGGGAAGTCAGCATGTAAAGGGCTTCTGTAAAAACAAGTCCTGCCTTACCAAGCCTCTCTCAGTGTTATCAGTAAGATCTGCTCACAGTCTCTCGAGACTTCCACAAGGCCTTTGACAACCCTCCACAAAGGCTTATATGGAAACCAGGCAACCACACTACTTGTGGGAGACATCAAATGTTCAGGATTATGGTAAAGCACTAATAAAATTCCTTTCCAGCCCAGACCCAGATCAGACTTCAGCATTTAAGTAGCCACAGTCTAGAGCTCACTCAGGTGCTGGAAGTGGTCTGCCTATGGTAGTGTAGAGCTCTACGCCATGGAGCGTAACAGCAGCCGAATTGCACTCAACCAATTTCAACACTGTGGCTTCTTAGCTGTATTGTTTTTTCCTCACATGCTTTCTTATAAATCTCGTGTAATGTTTCTAGGCTGTTGCTTCCCTTATATAAAACTTACATGCTAGATTTAATATTGCAGAGACATTGGAGAGCGCCAGATGAATGTGAGAATAAAACGTATGTTACTATTTAAGAGATGTTGTTTTCTGAAACAACTGTATATATGATACAAGTGTTAAACATATATTTAGCTGCTCAGATTTGATTTTTATTCTCACAGGTTATTTTTTGGTCTAATTCTTCGTTGTTTTTATGGAGTCAGAAGTTCAGAACTAGATATAAGGGATAATAGCCTTGTTAGTAATCTTTTGCACAGCTGGAAACATGCAATTGTAGTATGAAATCAAGTAATAACGATAACTTAAAAGATAATTGAGAAAATGAGACTGAATGCATCACACTGGCAATTTTTTCCTAATCATACACACATTTCTGAGTACTGCAATACTACAATAGTTTAAAAAGCATAAAATATATAATAGTTGGGTTTAGACTATCTACAAAAGGATTCTTTAAATCTACAAATTTGCATTGTTTGATTGGCAGAATGCAGAGTGCTTCTGTGGCTCGAAGACTTTGTGCCCAGTGGCAGGAACAGAATGGAATCTCCTAAGGTAGGACCCATTCCTAGACTAGGAGATGATGCTTTAAAGAGCATTTCTGCTTTTTAAAGATAGTTAGTTACTCACATGTATCTTGTGTGACAATTAGTAATGTTTGGAATATGGACTGTATGTTTTGCAGAAGCTAAGTGAATAATGAGCATGACTGTACTTCTGTTATACTCTGTTGAACTTGTACTCTAGGCAGCAGCTCTTGTTGGATCATTTAGTAAATCATGTACACTGAGTTGCTGAATCCTTGCCAACATTTCGTTTTCAGATGAAGAGCAATGTGCTGCCATTATATTGTTAAAATGTTTTTCTAAAGCAAGCATTCTGTGTATACATCCACGTACATCTTAATGTACAGCAGTGACAAAGCAATCAGAATTATTGGCATCTGTTCTCCTTTATTCAGTGATGACACTCTGTTCTTCCTCTGCTATTGTAAACTGCAAATTTAGAAAAACCAATCAGCTGACTTTTAAATACCTACTTAAATATACCATCTAATTAGGTGACCTGAGAGTGTGGTGAACTCACACAACATAGTTTTTAATCACTGTTGATTTACTGTTAGTTACATGCTATTTTATGCCTTCTGCCTTTGAGAAGCAATACCTCTCTCTGTAATGTCACTATAGTACCATATCTCTCTCTAATTATAAATACTCCTTAAGATTATTGTTAGCCATGGAGGTATATCGTTTTAATGGGAAATGGATAACTGGCTGTTTAGGCTGCAAATGTAGAACATGTTCTGAGGTTGATGATCAGTGGCAGCCGGGCTAGCGCAGTGATTAGGAAAGATTAGAAAAACTTCAAGTCATTTAAGAAACCTAACTTGAGAACACAGAATGAGAAGGAAGTTCTCTACAGTTACATATGCATGTCAGAGGAAGTCATCTCTAGCCCCTAAGCCAAACGGTTTCACATAGCTCACACACCTTAAAGCTAAACCCTTGCAGAATAAGCTTACGTAGCAACATTATTATGGCACATGATTACCCCACAACCCTTTGCAAGATGACCTAAATTGTTCACTTGTCCAGCATAACAACATAACTGGTGCTTTAAATATGCACCGTAACTCCAAGAGTCAAAATCTGTGCTGCTTGCAAGCTTTTACCTCCCTTAGACTTAAGATCCTGAGTGTTTTGTTTTCTGCCATCCCTAGAAAGGAGCTTTTCAACTCGTACCGCCAGTAGCCTTAGAGGGAAGATGTGCAGTGAGCCATGAGAGATCCCAAACAAAACAGGAGAGTGCGTCTTCATTTGAGACTGTGTATTTATTGTGACACAGTAGTATCATAATGGAAATATGGTGTCCAGGTAAAGTTACGTCAACTGAAAAATGTCGTTCTGGCCAAGAATGAAATGAGAAAGGGTTTCTCTGGTGCCATGTGCAAAATTAAGAAAAAGGTCTTAGTAGCCAAATACTAATGAAAAAGGCTTACTCAGCACCAATGCAGCCTCTGTTGCAGTTCTGCAGCAATGACGCTCTTACTTCAGTGGTAGGTGGCCTGAGCCCTCCTGAAAGCAGAAGTAGCGGAAATGAAATGATCCAACTAATAGGGAGGAAGAGGAGCAACAGCCACCTCAAAGGCTCCCTGAGCAGGAGGTTTAACAGCCCTTTTGTGAGTTTTTTCAGGTTTACCTCTTGACTTCTGCTTCCAGAACACCCTCTTTTGCTCTGCTTATATTGCCAGTTCTCCTGATGGTGGACCAGGGCCTTGACTGTACTTTTCTTATGCAGATTGTATGACTTTTAAGTTTTGGTGAGAAAACACTACCTTCTCACTGCTGTGTCAGGATCTGGCCATTCACAGCAGAACTGAGGTTTAACCCTCAGGTGATTCAGTGGTAAGAAGAAAAGTAGGCATATTAGTTATGAACCCTATGCAGACCCTAGGATTCCTTCTGTGATCAGTACTGTCTTACTCTGATGTAAGTATGTTGTTTTCCTTGAGCAGAAAGTAAAACTGACTCTTAGATGGAGTGAGCACTGCCAGCACCACCTGATTTTTGCAGTGGAGGAGTGACTCACTTTCCCCACTTCAGTTCTCCTTGTGTCAGTCCTATGCACTATGCTACATGCTAGATGATTTGAGTCCGGGAATATGGTTCTTCCTAAAGTTCTTACAGTTTTTCATTTGTGATTCCTAATTTTAGTGAAGAGTTCTTTGGAGGACTGTAAAATCAGACTGAAAGCCAAATTGCATGAGAAAGAAGAAAAGACAGCACTAGAGGTAACTTTATCTGTCTAAAATTACTTTTTATCTCTATTTCAATTTCCTGTACATGTGTGCTACTAGAGCCCTTAGTTTGTATTACAATTGTACTGCAATTGTACAGTCATAAGACAGATTGTGTTACAGAATCTTTCCAATGAAAAATTGGTAGGAATAGTATTTCCAATGTAAGATGCAAGCATTTCTTAAATCAGTTCCCTAAAAGCACACACAGCTTTCGTTGCTGCTGTCCTTTTTGTGAACATGTCATTTCCATACCTGGTGCTCTGCTGCTAGTAGTGGTTGGAAAGAAAGTGCAACCTAAAATAATAGTATTTTTAAAGCTTTCTCTACTTAATTTTCTCCTACTCACAGTAGAGTTGGTCCGCTGTGCACTCCCAGAAATGCATTGTCATTGATAACTTCCAGGTATTTGTTCTTGTGCAGATAGCTGCAGAAACAAATGAAACACAGAGATTTGGAAATAGTTATTCGTAGGTTGAAGATAATCTTCAGTTAGTTGCCTAAGCAGATTTACAAAAGCAGTATGTATAAGGGCCATCCTATCCCAACAACATACTGAAACATAATCAGTCACTTCATTTTCTGTGTACTCAAGGAACAAAATACAGGTTTGCCATCTTGAAAATAAATCCCTCATCAAATAATAAATAGGCAAAGTAGGCAAAAAATTTAGGCAAAATTTAATAGATAAAAAAAAGGCAAATATGTCATATACATAAAGACATGTGAATACATACTTTATCTTCAGGTGAATATGTGTGCAGATGAGGTTAAATAGATGGTTTTGCTTTTATCAGAATGGAGTGTGGGGAATTACCATTATACTTACCGGAACACAAAATCAACAAACATAAAGATAATGCCCTCCTTGTTTTGAGGTTGATAATAAGTTTTAAGTACTTGAAAATCTCCGTAGCCACGTGGAGGATCCCATATACAAATTGAAGTTAAGACTGAAGTTTTATTATAAAAGCAGCAAGAGAGGGAGTGAGAGGGAGGATAAATCTGAAGGAAAAAATTATATATGTTCTGTTTAAAGAAAAAATATATAATCTGAAGTCTTGGGAAAACTGAACAATTTCCTGAGTGGCCAGCTCTTCCCTGAGAGATGGAATGCTGCAAATTTTTCCTATGATTACATGATTGATGTAATCAAGGACCAACATTAATTACCATCACTCTGGAAAGTGACATATAAGGAAGCATGGATTCAGGAAGTCAGGAATTTACAGTTGAGTTAAAAGTGGTTGATTAAAGACAGGCAGTGCAAGACTACTGAATACTCAAAAAATTTATATAATCTAAGTGGAACAGTCAATGTTAAATTCAGTTCTGTGGTTTTAGATTTAAAAGTGACTGATCTAGAATGAATCTTTTTTTTTTTCCTTTCTTTTTTTTTCTTTTTTGTGTAAAATAGATTACTCCTTTACCATGGTCCAAAACTGTTGTTTGAGTCTTATAAATACATGGATTATTATTGCAGGTAATTCAGTCAAGTTCCAAATTGCTTTAGAGAGTCTATGCATTTCTTCCAAGACTTTTGTTCTCAATGGCCTAATAGAATTTATGGGTTTTGTGGAACGACTTTAGAGAAATAATTGACTTCAACAGTTCCATAATTACAGGTCTATAAAGAGGAAGCATAAATTAAACAACCTGCAGGAGTAGCAGAAGCCCAGGCATCGTGCTTTTCTGCCAGAGTCACAGTGGCAGAAATATGGCACTGAGCAGATTTTATGACCACCTGTGAAGAGCAGATATGCACAGAACATGATGGAATGGAAAATTAAGCATTATTTTTATGCATATGGTGCAAGCTTGTGTGTCCTAGTTGGTTGTCTTTCACACAGAGATTAAAAATGTGGATTTGGAACAATTGTTCAGCTAAAAAGTACTTCCCAAAACATAGAAGGTGTGCTTATTTCCTTGATAAGGTGATTCCTCCTGGTTAGCCAGGGAGGAGGAGGACTGCAGTTAAAAGCAGCTAGATGTTCTAAACACACAGACAGGAATATGTTGAATTAGCTGAGCAATGAAAAGAGACTGAAGATTAGGTTGCAATATATACATACATACATATACATACATGTGTGCTTGTATACGTTTGTGTGGATACTACACTAATTCTTTTCCTAAGACAGCAATTTAACCTTAGGTAGTGTTTTTACTTAGTTCAATCAACTTCTGTTGGAATGTTTACAAGAGAAATGACTTGCAGGCATCAAACCTAGTCATGTTTTTTAACTTAATTTAGATGGAAATTGAAATATTGTGTTGAGATTGAGTAATCTACTAATTATAATAGTTCCTGGAGGAGGATGGAATATCATGTAGCTCTCTTGGCTGAGGAGTTCTACATAAGCAAGGAGTCAAAACAGTCCAAGAATTTTGTTTCTGTACTGTAATGAGAAAGGATCTCTGAGAGAAGTTTGAAGCAAGGCAGCAAAGGGGATGGTACAGCTGTAGGAGTTGACTTCAGGGCAGAAATGCAATGCAACCCATTAAGGCAGAGAACACAGAGCATTGCCAAGGGAAGTTGTCAAGGTGACCCTTGATGAACTGATAGCAAAATGATCAATGCTATAAAAGCCCTGTAGGACCATGGTAGAAGACACTCACAGCATCTGTGGCTATTGCAGGATATATTGATAGATTTTATGTTTTCCGTATAGTGGAAAGGTAAAGTTTGATGGTCCCAGTAGCACACCACAAATCAATGCATGAGGCTGCAGTCTAGGAGCAACAACAGGATCCACAGACTGCAATATTATAGGTACCTCAGGTCAAGCAGAAGCAGGAAGAGGAGCTCAGTGACATAAGTATGACAACAGTGGGTGACCCAGGCCCAGCAACTGTAAGCATCAGGATTGCTTGACATTTCACCAACAAGGGCACCTGGTAGAGGCCTTGTAATGCAAGAATGAAGAAAAAGAAGATGACTGCAGATGATAACCTTAAGCATTGCTCAAGAGAAGGTGATGTGGCCCTCAGTCTAATTAAAGAACAGAAACTTTGCAAGGTTTGCAGACAGACTGCCTTATGGAGGTCATGTTTCACAAGGTAGAGGAATTTCATAAAATTTCCAAGTGCAGCTGGCACAGAAATGATAGGATGCCCAGACCAGACCTATTAAAGAAATTAAATGGAATGAAAGTAGAAAGAATTTGATACTCCTGATACAGGCAGTAATACCTCAAGCAGAGAGGGGTGTTTGGTACTATAACAATTATAAACATTTTAAAGCTAGCTTGTGATGTAGCTAGGAAGGCAAAAAATAAAACAGAAGGGCTGTCACAACAGGTTTCAGAGGGCAAGCTGTGTCCAGTTAGTGGCAAATCTTTCATAATTGTAAGTTCTGTAACAAAATCCACCATTTGAGGTGGTGGCTGTAGAGATAAGTGAATTGACTTGGGAAGATGCAGAAGGCTGCTATTTTATCTTCGTGCTGGAAGAGTCTTTCAAATTCAGATAATTGAACTGGGATGTAGCTGTACAAATTAAATAACGTCAGAGCAATTGTTTCTTGGTGTGGGAAAAAAATCATGTAAAGTTTCTAGTCCTGTCCTGGCTGAAGTCAGTGGCAAATTGTCCATAGTGTTCACTGGATATAGGTTTATATTGATCACCAAAGTGAGAAATGAGAAGTAAATACACTTTGGCTGGATTACACAATACAAAGTCTTAGGAGCTAAGCCAGAGTAACACTTCTGGCATGTTACTCATTGGGCATTACCCATTAGTTAAGAACTAAGTAAAGTTACTAAAGGTTCCTAGATGGAATACCTGATTGGTTTATGGAATTGTGTATTATTTCATAGTATTTACTTGCTTTCTTTCAGCTCTGATTTTAAAATAAGGCAGCAGAGGTTAAGAAACAAGGAAAACAAAAAAAAAATAAAAATGTTGCCCACACATTTAAGTATCACCATTAGATATTAAATGGGTTCTGGAAGTATAACTTGTTAATGTATCTGTGCATCCTATTGGATTATGAAATGTAGGCTAAAGAAAGGGAGAACAGGCAAAAGAGATACGTCTGTAAATGAGCAGTGTTAAGGATTCACTGTGTTTTTTCTGCACCATTGTTTATTTTGATGTTGAGCTAAGTGAAGTGTTATAAGCAACCCCCGAGAGTGTATACCAAAGCAAATCTATTTTTCTGCAGTTTATTTTTGTAATTAGATTTTGAGATTGCGCTTTTGCCATTTCAGTAATTTAGACAGCTCTGTAAAACCTCATCATATACGTTTTGCCATTCACTGGAAATATGTTTTTTAAAATGTTCTTTCCTCACCAATTTCCTTACAGAAATAAACATCGCAGAAGCACCGTTTTGCAGAAGTCTGTGGAGTGATGCATTTCATGGCCCTTCATGATGTGTTAGAACCGAGGGATTTGGGTTTCAGATGAATGCTGTTCAGTAGAAGTGTCACCTGGCACTTCATCCTGTTTTTTTCTTCCCTACATTTATAAAACATGCACAGTAATACTGTGGTTTGCAGATTTATTAGGTAGTAGTGCCATTATTCAGTATGATGATAGAAACTATTTATGCATGGTTCCACACCTGTATCTGCATTGACTGTTTTGATGTCCTTAAATTACACAGGTCTTCTAATACTGCAAGAGTGGTAGTAAGGCACACTGCATGGTAGAAGGCAGCCTCCAAGATTCCCAAAATGTCGTCTGATGTATGGATGAAACATGAAGTCTTTGAAAAACTTGTCAGAAGTGAATTATTGTTTTTGATTATTTTCCTTTTTTACTTGTTTTTCTCCTTGAGGTCATCAAACAAAACACATTAAAATTTCTTTCCCTCACTCTTTTTGTTTCTTTCTGCTCCTGGTTTTATCAGGTCTAAAGGATCTGGGATCAGACCCAGTGGAAAATGGGTACCTTCTTCACTGTACAGTGGTAGATAAACAAGAGTTCAAATTAGAAATGTCAGAATACAGAAAAAGAAATATTTGCCTTTTGCATTAACTTAACGATGCTGCTAGAAACAACAAATCTCCAAGCTTGCACTTAGCAAAATTACACCTTATCTTGGCATATGGTAACTAAACTACTCCAGAAAATTAGTTTAGAAATTTCAATGTAGTTTATCAAACAGATAAAGGCTTTACCACTGATGTTCAGCTCCCTGGTTTGCCTTGTAAATCTGCAGTAGTGCTTTGCTCAAAGTAAATGTCATATGATTTAATTAGGAGAAAACTCTTTGTTGTAATAAACCCTTTTTATGGCTGGCAGATAAAGCCCTGAAAGTAAGCCTTGTTATAGTTCAATTTTTTGTTTTGGGTTTTTGTTTGGTTTGTTTTGTGTAGGTTTTTTTGTTTTGGTTTGATTTATTAGAGTTTTGGGTTTTTTTTACTTATTTAACTAGTGCATTATAGCCAGTCTCTGGAAAGATTCACTTAGAATCACAGAACATCTCAAATTGGAAACGACCCATAAGGCTCATTGAGTCCAGCTCCCTGCTTCTTAAGAGTGTCATCCAAATGCTCCTTGAACTCTGACAGGGTTGGTGCCCAGACAGCTTCCCTGGGGAGCCTCTTCCAGTGACTGACCACCCTCTCAGTGAAGAACCTTCTCCTAATGTCCCATCTGAACTTCTCCTGCCATGGCTTCCAACACCTTACACCACTCTCTTTTTTGCAGATGAGAAATTTCTGTGAAAGGGCTGCTACCATTATCAGTGCTACACTTTAGCAAAATAAACTGTCATGTAAATAAACCAACATAATTATCTTCCAAATTGTCTTAGAAATGTTACTGATAAAAAGAAATTTTTTTGTAGCTTCAAACCAGAACAAAATTACACTGGAATTACCTACCATGATTTGATTTCTGAGCTATAAATAAATATACATACATCCCAAATGAAAGTACACTGCAAAAGATATTAAGTGCTAATATTTTTATTGCTGGCTGAAATTATTATCCTCTTTTTGTTCCTTAAAATTAATTAGAATAAGATACATACTTGAGAGCCTGCAACAAGCATAGAGGGTTGGTGGTTTTTTTTCTCCTGAAAGAAAAGAATGGTCTGTTACTTACATGGCGTCCAGATTTGTCCCATTAAAAGCATGGCCTTGGATGCTGGTGAAACCATTATTGTAGAGTTTGCTACAAGCAAAAAAAACCAAAAAAACAGCCAAGATTAGTGTATTTTTGGTTGCTTCAATACGAGAATACCTAATAGTGTATGTATCATTTTTCTGGGCAACAGGACATTTATGAATGAGTTAATTTTAAATCTTTTGAAGAAGCAGCAATTATAGTGCAAGGTCAGACAAGTGCTCAGCAGCATTCTTGAGCGTAGCTGAATAAGAACACCATGTAGCAGGTGTGCCATCTACTTTTTACAGCAAAGATAGAACTAGACTAAAACACATTGCTATAACTTTCTCACCCTCAAACTGAACTCAAGGAAACAAAATTCTGCTAGGACTGATTAAGGAAGGCTGAAGGATCTAATACCTAGCAAAATAGCTAGGATTTTACTATCAGGCCTGTCTGAATTTTTACAGATCATTCTTTTGCTCCCTTAGAGCAAAAGGATTTTTTTTTTTAGCGTTTCTCCTAGTTCAGTTCATAGAATTGTTTAGGCAGGAAAGCACTTTTCAGATTATGATTTTCACTCCCCTCAGCCCTTTCCTGCAGTTAACATTGAATATGACTTGCACAACTGAACTTTATTTAACAATTTTCTTTCAAATATGACACTTTTGAAATTTGACACCCATTAGCCTTCATGGTATGTGCCACTTAGGCTGCAAAAAGTGATTATGGGTACCACCTGTCTATGGTGTTTCTCTGTTACAAACTACTAGAGTAGGACAAGGATTAGTTGACGTTTTTTAAAACATTTTACCATACGCTTAAGAGAGGTAATTGCCTTGTGACTTAAACTGGAAGAACTTACAGAGTTAGAGATTCATTACAAAGCCCGTGGAAAGCATTTGCAGGCACTGAAGTCATGAAAGGATTATCTGCGATTTCACTGAAAAAGGAAATGAAACATCACAATCAAACATCTGCTCAACAGAGCTCTTCCAGAACAGTTTTATTATTAATTCTTCTCTGCCGTCATAATAAACAAAAGCATATAATAACTTGTTTAGTTTATCTAAGGTCAGAAGATACATGTGGGATGATTAAGAACTGAGCATGTTCCAGCATCCAGGAAGTGAGCTTGTGAAGGAGATGGGTTTTACAGTCCTGGTGAGGTGTGCCAGCCTGTTTGCTTATAGTGGTTACCAGCACAGTCAGGTCCCTTGTCTTATAAGCCAGAGAATTAGCAAAGCAGTGCCAACTGAGCCAGCCCAAGTGACTTTAGAGGTGGGATCTGTCTCTCTAGCTAGGCTAAAACAACAGGTAATACATTATTCAGGACAGAGGCATTTCGCTTTGCAGAACTTATTTTAGCACAAGTGAAAGAACTTACTATGTGATCTAACCTAATGATCCTTCTCAACTCTTGTCTGAATGAATATTTCACTATCTGTCGTTTCTTACTTTTTTACTCCTACTCTGTAGTCTTAATAAATACTAGGTTATCTTCACCAAAACTCTGTTGTCTCAAAAGGGACAAAGAAAAACTAAACAGATTTACTATGACTAATCTTGAAAAAGGAGAGAGAAAAAAGTAATTTGCCTTTTAAACTCCTTTTCTATTTTCTTTATTAAAACATTAATTGTATGAAGCAACATAATAAGCCTTCACCAATATCTTCTTTAAAATGCAAGCTTAGCCAACACTGATTTTTTAAAGGTGTAATAATAAACAATTGCTCTCAAGATTGTCCAGTTCCCTGGCTCTTGGGTCTTCCGTGCTCAGGGTGTGGTGAGAAGGAAGGCAGATAGATAGCCAGTGGAGGTTACAATTCAATGATATAGGAGCTCAGTGTAGTATCAGAAACTGTGCAATATGAGCTCACCATGCCACCACAAATTTGTTAGAGGAATGTTGATAGGATGACTTCATGTTAGCAGGTAGTATATCGGATCAAGTCCTATGTGTCACACTAATCTGACTTTAGACTAATTTTGGTATTGCACAGCCATTGCAAAAACCAAAAGCAAAAGGTTTGTAAAAGTTGCATATTGTGTGCTTTGGCTAATCCAAGAGAAATGCACTTGTGCGTCCATGCCTTTCATCCAGATCAAATGTATAGTGTCGTTTTCCAGATTTGGTATAATTATGACTGAAATTTAGTTGGAGAAGTGCTTTGTCAGACACATTTAATGTTTTTCTCCAAAACAGAAACCTTCACTATAGGTTTTCTTGGGATCTGAGGATGGCAGTGTTTTAACTATCTATGAGGACAGATACTTACAGTAAAAAGTTCACATCAGATGAGTAGATTTTCGTGAGGTCTGGAAATGCTTTGAGTCCGGTATTAAAAATACCACTGAATGAGAGAAGAAACAAAAAGAATTACATGTACTGGATCACTGAACAACAAGAAATAATGTATTTAAAGCACTCAACAGTGCAGGACAGTTATTTCATCTTCCCTATTATCAATCAATTAATTTATAATCAACTGTCGAAAATATAAGGATGCAAGTACAATTAAAAAATCAAAATACCAGATTTATGATAAATTATAGAATCTAAAACCTGGTAACACAGAATAATAAGATAGCTGAGCAGATCTGCAGAGTGAAGTAGCCTATGGGGTGGATAGGGAGAAAAAACCTGGTCACTCTGGATTCACTTGGGAGATTTAGACCATAGTCTGGACATCCAAATCCACTATCTTTCATTGAGGCTAAGAGCTTAAAAGGGAAAGATATTTTCAAATGTAAATACACTTAATGCCCCTTATTTCTGAACTCATATAGAGTAGAAATGAGAAAATATAGTTCTCAATTTTTGAAACTATTATCCTGAAATGAAATTATTTTAACTACTTTCTTTATATTGCTTTCAGATCTATAGGAAAAATCTAGAAAAACCTTTCCTTCTCACCACTACCCCCACAACAGAGTCTCACCATGACCCCGCTTTTTAAAGTCTTCTAAACTTTACTCAAAATCACAGAAGATACTCTCTTCCTTACCTCTCTTTCCTATGCTGTAATTTTAGAATTTCATGGTTTGGTTACTCTGTGCTGCTCTTTAGAAGCTTCATAGGAATACAGAAAATTCTTCAGGATTTCTTTCTGCCAGAGATTACATGAAATCAAGTGTCTATAGATGGTCTTTCACGTTTAGCTGACAGGTATGTTTTAAACCCCTGTGTAAATATATAGTAAATATAAAAGATGTATATATCTCTGTTGTGTTCCTTCTTCCCAATATTCCCTATAAAAAATACAGTAAGGCAGCACTTGAGAAGATAGCTACGTGTGGAATTTTACCAAGGAACCACTAGTGTATTTCAGGCATTTAAATGGATAAGAAGAATGGCAAAATTACTGATGAACTGTGAATATGTTTTCCTTTCTTGCAAACACAGTCCAAGTTCCAACCCCTACCCTAGCTGGCTTTCTGTCATTAAAATAAAGCATCAGGGAAAAATATTGAAATCAGTTCCAAAATGAAATGCAAAGAAACAAAACTGCTATAGTGTAAAGAGCCATCTGTGAGGCTTAAGTGCCAGCTTGCTACAGGTGCTAAATACTTACAGGTATTTCAAGAGCGGGAGGTTCTTAAAGGCATCTGGGTCTATGTAATCCAAGTTTCTAAGATTTCGAATTTCACTGTAAAAAACGGAGGAACATCACGACACTGGTCATTAATATTTATTTATTGTAACAGAAATCAGCAATGTTAAAATGAAATTTCAGGGACCTGATTCCTGCAATGAGCTTTCGTAATGGCCAGCACTAGCTCAAGACCACTGTGCACGCTGAATAATCTTACAGTGATGAATTATGTGCGTGTTAAACTGATGTAATTAGTAGTTATACTACTGCTATTACAGTGCTGTATTAAAATATTCTTTATGTCTCTTAGCTACTTTGAACAGTACTGTTGCTGTATTTAAAAGAAATCTTCTCAATGATGTCAGTATCTTGCTTCTCTCAATTTAATCTATTAGTTACGTAGCTATCACTCCCAACAGTGGAATTTGCTCAGCTTTAACTGACGTGCTTTTCCATCACTAACTACATTTAAAATGCTGGACTCATGAGCCCCCTGGTTAGATACTCCTCTAATATCTAGTTAGATATCCTCTAATATCTGACAGCTGTGGGCCAAATACTCCAGGGAAAGGCAGTCTTCAGATCAGCCTTCAGCCTGGAAATGGGTAATGCACTGGAGTACCATAAAGTCATAAGGTTTTGGCTTGCCACTATTCATAGTATTCTGCGTAAATGATTTGGATGAGGGTACCGAAAGTAAGAATTTGAAACCTGCAGATGGTACTAAAATTGAAAGCACAAAATAGTGCAGTGAGATTCAATCAGATTTTGATTTATTAAGTAACTAGGCCATGAGACGGCATGTGCTGCTTAACAAAGGCAAATGAAAAACTAATTAATCTGGGAATAAAAGATTTAGAACTGCCAGATGAGACAGTTGGCACTGTACTCAGAGAAAAGCTTAAATAACTTGAATGAAGAAATCAATATGATTTGACTGAACATTGGGGAAAAGGTTTATGTTCCTGCTGTTTGATTTTGTTGAATTTTTAATACTGCGATTATGGAAGAATTATGCTTTAATATATACTGTATTTATATTTGCATTGGTGAACTGGAAAGGTTGAAACCCACAGATTTAGAAAGGTTCCTTTCAAAAGCAACTCTAGGAAAACTATTAGTAGTTTTAGCTGCCTAAAATGCAGCTAAAGCCAAAGAGTGTAATTAAAAATTCCTAGTAGGCTAGTTCACAGGTATCTAAGTGTCTGTGAGAGCTGATTTTAAATGACTTTTGAAGTGGAACTTTGACACACCCTATAAATACAAGTTAATCTTAGCATACAGTGCTTAAATTCTGCACCCAACAGCAACGTAACAGTTCTGAGTCGTTCTGGGAATTAAGTGCTTTAAAGATATAAGAAAACCTAAGACAATAGGCATCTCTCTTGACTGTTGATGCAGAAAGACAAAAGGTGCCCTGAATAAATATTTCACTTCTCAGTCCTAACTAAAATTACTTAGAGATGCTTGTAAGAAAAAAGGTTTTTTTCTTACCTACCTGCAAGACAGCAGAATTATCTGTGGCATATTTACAAAATTATTCACGTTACTTTCCAAACTATTCAGCTTCTGCTTTATTTTCAAAAGTACATAAACCAGTTAAGAATTGGCTTATTTGTGCTTTAAAGACAAACAATGTTTTAAATTTTATTTCTGGCACTCAGATTAGTAATTAAAAATACACTAGGTTCACAATCAAACCACGACCTGACTGTCCATGAACATCAGCTCAGCTTTGCTTTTAAAAAAAATCCACCTTAGAAACTTTAACACGTAATAGATGTGCAGAGAAAGTCACATTTTGATAGAAAGTCCCGTGTCAAGACTTACAAATAACTATGAATTTATGTTCAGTTATAAAGATATTTAGCTCAAAATCCAAATTAATCTAAAATGAAACTGATAACTATTCAAATATTAGTCTAGTGAACTAATTACTGAGATGTAATTTCACCAGATAACTTCTAGAAAGGTTAATAAGCTACTTAAAATCCTATATGAACTTAGTAAAATTTTAAAAAGCACATTTACTTAAGTGGTATATAAATTCCATTTACCAGACATATCTTTCATACCTGCCTTGCAATATTGACACACCCCTGAGCTTGTTCAAGCCCAGAATCCAGAAGCTGCAGGTCTGTCCACAGAGTCCCTATATAATCATGTTATGCTCAGATGCCTACGAAGGCTAAAGATATCCAGGTCAGCAGTTATGAAATACTTTAAATCAGGCTTTTTGGGGGGGACTCCTCTCTACTTTCTTAGACTTACTTTGCTTATAGCTTATTGGCTTCTCTCACTTGTATATATATTCCCATTTATTCTCCCCCTTCTGCCAAACTATCCATGTTATTCCATCTGCATGCACCTGTCAAGCCTTTGCATTGCTAGCACCAGAAAACTGGCTCAGGCTCCTGACAGTCTATTTATTCCCTACCTCCAGACTGCAGCTTTTAATAAGATTTTTTGTGCATGGCACAAAATTTCAGTGCCTTGAAATTCCCTGCAGGTATACAGCAGTGCCTCAGGTCTCTTCAGTCTCTCTCCAGTTGCATCTAAGACATTCCCGTCATACCACCTCTCCTTTCTGCAGCACCGTATCCCACGACCTGGCTCCACAAGCTGTCCAAGCAGGGAAGTGCAGTCCTGGCCTGAAGGCTGGCAAAGCTGCCCTGGCCCTTAGCTCCAGCTCACTGCAGAGATGGAGGGCGGTCCTCCACCAGCTCTCCAAATGATGTCACATATACGAGGGCAAACCAATTGAAGCATAACCCTTGGCCATGTTCCCCAATGCTGAGAGGGCTTTTCATGTAGTTGCACAAGAGGAGAGAGCTTTTGAAGTGAGGACAAAAAGGGAGTAGGGAGAGATCTCAGGGGAGCATGAGCAGAGACACAGAGAAGGGGAAGAGAGTGAATTTTTCTGGGGTTCCTTCCACAGGAATGTTTTCCTGAGAAACAATGACCTAATCACAGAAGCTTTTTATTTAGTGTAATGCTACCAAGCTGCAGCTCCACTAGTAAGACAAGTGCACAGAGACACTGACTGCTAATTGGACACTTTCACAAGTATATCTGGAAAAAGTAAATACTTAATGCCACTGTACAGGAGGAAGAGTTCTGAATTTATAAGCATGTTAATATGTCTCACAGACATACTTAAAAAAGGTAAAGACAAAAAGAAGGAACAAGAAAACATTGTGACACAAATTTAACACAATTGGGGAGAAAACCCCACGAAGTCTTGGCTCTGACTTTCATCTTCACAGAGTGTGAATTTGTCATTAATTACAACCAAAATGACATCTGGGCCATTAAAATACAGCAAGTTATCAGTATCCTTAGTTTGCAGAAGTTGCTCAGTACTTGACAGGCATAGGTTAATAAAAATATGACCTATGCTTAAAAAGAGCTGGAAGGAGGCCTGGAAGGAACAAAAAGCTGGGATAGAGGCACATAAACTGAACAAGGATGAAGAAAGCGGAGTGCTGAAGATCAAAGCTGAAGCACTGTAGCAGGCTTGGCAAACATGGATGATGAAGAACACAGGATGTCTATTCACATGACATTTGACTCAAGCAAAAGCAATTAGTTCCTCCCTTCCACAAATACAGAATTTTCTCCTCAGAAGTTCTTATGTTTAAAACCAAATGTTTTTAAAATGAAACTGTGTGTGTAAGTTTAATTTAGGGTAAAAAGATTATTTACATTAAGCTGCACTTCATGAAAAGTCCATGAAAAACAACCTATGAAAATTAAACTCTGTGAAATTACTTTTAAAAACTGTTAAAGTAACTTCAACCTCCTTTAAAATAGCCTATGATAGTCCTTACCCTGTATTATTTTAGCAAAAATACTATGCAAGGGGAGAACACTATACAAACGCATAGCACAACATACACATTTACCCCTGAATAATCTTGTTCTTTGGAAAATGAATCAAACCCAACAACGCTAAGAGTTAACAAAACAGAGGAGTTATGGAAGCAATTCAGAAAAACAGTCAAATTTATAAACTGCTTTCTTTTACAGCTTATATGCAACTGCTTAATTTGCCACATGCCTGAATATTCCCTAATTAAATAATACATATGCCTTACTTCCAATTTAAAAACCTGGTAAGTGCTTTTGAGTGGTAGAGGTAGCCTTTCTTTGTGGGATATCTGCAAATGTTTGGGGTTTGCCTATAGCTTCCGTGAGTAGAATTCTTGTGTCTTGTCCTGGGGAGTATTTTTGGCTTTTGCAGGGAGAAATGTGAGAGGTGCCATGTTACCATAACCCTTGTGTAGTAGTTCAGGAAGCTTCTTCCACACTGTGCCTTCCCAGCAGGCTGTGCCACAGGTCCCATGCATTTAGATGCCCATGAGCTCTGCTTACTCCTCCTAAATCTTCCTAAAGCATGGACAGCACATCCAGGCCTGTGTTCTGGCATGGGTGAGATAAGCAGTGGTTTTGGACCTTGCTGGTGTGCTCCGGCCTAACTTCAGGGGAGCCATGACAAAGGCATGCTATGGCAAGGGGCACTGGCTGTCCTCCCAGGCAGGAATATAAACATGCTTTTGGGGTGGTTAGAGATTTGAAGAGGACAAGAGAAAAGGCGTCTACTTACATTCCCTGACAAGCCTTTAGGTTGTAGAAAGTAATGCAGATTAGGCAGTGCTGCAGAGCACATCACAGTGCCTTGAGAGGCACTGGCAACAGCAGAGCTCCATCCACCACTCCTCCAGAGTAGTCATAGAATTGTATCTTACCACAGAATCACAGAATGGTTTGGTTTGGAAAGGACCTTAAAGATCATCTAGTTCCAATCCCCCTGCCATGGGCAGGGACACTTTCCACTAGACCAGGTTGCTCAAAGCCCCGTCCAACCTGGCCTTGAACACTGCCAGCGATGGGGCAGCCACAGCTTCTCTGGGCAACCCGCGCCAGTGTCTCCCCACCTTCACAGTCAAGAATTTCTTCCTTATATCTAATCTAAATCTCCCTTCTTTCAGTTCAAAGCCATTTCCTCTTGTCCCATCCCTACTTGCTCTTACGAAAATTCCCTTCTCAGCATTCTTATAGGCTCCCTTTAGGTACTGGAAGGCTGCTACAAGGTCTCCCAGGAGTGTATGTTTTGTGGAAGAGCTCATGATATTCAAAGGCTTACATTACCCTTTGAAGGAGATCAGTTTTGTGTTAACAGTTAAGATCCCAAGGGAGATTTTTCTAGTCCATTCTCTACTTTGAATCTAATACAGGAACAACAGAAAACAGCTATCTAACCAACTAGCTCTTTTTTGCTCAAGCCATCCTCAAAAGCCTTTTTATCCCTATGATTAAAAATAGACAAGATCCTACACTGCATATTGCATAGAAGAATCCTCCAATGACCCAAGATCGTTTTATCTTTAACTTCTAGTAAGGTGAATCACAAGTACTGCATGAGGAAGTGTTAGTGCATAGTGCCAAAGGCTTTATTCATTGCTTATAAAATGTGCTGCCAATAAATGTTTCATTAAATGTTCATGTGTGTTAAATAAGAAATCCTAAAGACACAACAGTTGAGAAAGAGGAAGAGAGAATGACAGGCAATAGGCCTGGAGAAACTATCTATAGAAGAGGAAATGGCATTATTACCAAAAACATGTACTGTTATCACACCGAAGCCTTCCCATGAAATTCACTCAGGAATATTACAGGAGCATGTTACTGGGCTGAACTAGGGCTCAGGATCCTGGACTCTACTTCTAGCTTTGCCTGTCAGGTCCTCTTAGGAGACGTGCTTCTACTTTCCAGCATTAGTTTTTGTCTATTCATAATAGTAATATTATCTCTTTCATTTTTATTAACCTTTCTGTTTCACACTGTGTAAAGTAAAAGTAAGAAAAAATAACAGAAAATATAGCAGTGTTAAGTGACCATTTAGATCAGTCTTCTTATCTGAGTGAAGATTAAACAGACCTGTGGAGTTTCTGATTAAACAGCTTTAAAGGCCTCCAGCCATAGCGACAACCTTCCCAGGAAAACAAGACTAGTGTTTACTTATGCCAGCCATATGAACACATTTCCTAGAGTCTAATATGAATCTTACCTAATCTAGTTTAAAGGTATTATTACTTTTGCTTTGTCAAACATCAATGTGGAAAATGTTTTGTAGCTTTTACCCCTTGCAACAGCCTTAAAAGATGTATCTGCCCCTGGTATGTTCCCTTTCTGGACACAGAAGTCTTTCCTCTCTGACAGTATTTTCTGGATCCATGATGACCAACAGTGCTCTTCTGTGGAATCTCTGCAAACACAAATCTCTGAAATATGATAAACTGCAACTCAGCTGAGCTTTGCAACACTGGCACACTTTCCATTTCCTCATTTGGATCAGTAATGGAAACATGGAAGATGTAGGATGGATTCTAAAGCTCTATTCAATATATTACTTCTCATTTTGACAGGGTACTGCTGAATGACAAGAACTCCTTGGATGCAGGTATCCTACCACTTTTGTAACTGCCTTAGTGCATCACTTGTTGAGGACTGGTCAGAACAAAAAGGTATAAAAACACTTCCCTGAAGCCTTTGTCCATAACATTCCCATTCCATCTAATAACCAGATGAACACTCTCCATTTTACTAGTGCACTTCCAGAATGATTACTTGCTATTCTTCATATTCCAGCTAGTGCCATTTTGCTCTGTGCTTTGGACCTTCTGATTTTATTTCTGGTGTTTATATTACTGTTTTACACTTACCTTCAGTAATTTGACAGAAGTAATTCTTAGTTAACCAGTCTATTTCAACTTGCCATGAAGCTTGTAATGTAGTCCCACAATTTTCACCACACTTTCTTACATCTCTATGTGAGGATACAGAAAAGCAAGGGAACCGAAAAGATGTAGGGGAAGAAAGCACAGTTCAAAGAAAAGGAGAGTGACTCCACGTTATGGAGAAAGGAAATGGGAAAAGCAGTATTTAGCTACAAAGGAGACAAGAATGATAACTGAAATATCAATATATGTATATATATATATATATGCTATTTCTACACTATATATATATGTTATTTCCACACATCCACAAATTTATCACTGTATTCATTTATTTATTTACAATACTTACATATGAGTGACTTTACTTAAACCGTTGAAGGAATGGGCCTCCAGACTCTGAAGTGTTTCATCTATGGAGATGTAGCTAAACACCATCAAACAGGAAAAGAAACAAGTCTCAGATCTTGGCAAGCCATCATTAGTGCCTGTCATACCATTTTATTTCTCTCATCCAACTGCTATGACACCTCCAGATACACAGACAGTGTCTTAGGAAAGAACTTACAACAGGGTTTTGGTTTTGACTGATGCCTGAGATGCACGCTATACTGCAGAATACAGTTAAAAAAAAAACAACCACAACAGTGCTATTAAGCAGCAAAAGCAAACACCCATATTTCACATTTTTCTTCTCCCCACTTAAAAACACCTTGGAGTTCTCTAGGGGGATCTAGCCCTCAGGTAAATTGGCATATTTATCTGTATTGAATTATTAAAAAGGAAGGAAAGAAGCAAAGATGGTCCTTGGGCCATCATTGCAACAACTGTCACAATTTCTCTAGAGAGAAATAGATCATCAGAGCAACCGAGGCTTTGACATTGGTGAGGGGAAAAAAAACCCATGTGTTCTGACATTAATTTAGAGAGAAACTCTAGCTGTACAGTGAATGTCATAAAGGATGTAAGGAGTAATGTGGCTCAGAAGCAAAATCATACACCAGGCTTAAGAAACATTTGCACACTGTTTAGGCTGAGTAGCGTTTGTACCACTAGTGATCTACTGAAACAGGAGAAACTAGTTCTAGGTTGCTCCACCATCGTTAGGAGGATGATAATACTGGAACTATCTCTTGGTTTTAAAATTTATTGATGTTGGAATAGCATTTAAAAGATGTAGTCTTGTGTTTTAATAACTTTTCTAATAATATTTTGTATTGTATTTCTATAGATCTTTTAAAATAACTTGAATGCACTGTATACTCTTTATCATTAATATTAAAATATTTAAGTACTTTTGTTACTCTTGATCAAAGCTACTTACTCAGTACAGTTTGTAACGTTTTGCATGGCTACACACACCCTGAGCAACCTGATCATTATTTTAAATGCACAAAGTTACATTGACTAGAAGAGTCTTAGACATCAATTACAGATGTCAAAATCAAATAAAATGTAATAATAAATAGAAGTAGTGTATCATATGCCTTATCTCTTTTTTAATCAGTAGACTTGTGAAGACCTGTAATCATACTTAACTTAAAAAAAACATCAAACTGGTATTTTACATCAATGCTTACTGGGTTATGTTCCCTAAACAAACCAGAGAAGATTTTTGACATTCTGTTTTTCCAGTGACAGTATTAGGAGCGAGTAATAATAGTAAATCACAAATTAAAATATTAAAACATGATCATTTAACCCAGGAAAGCTTTTTAATACAATCAGTCATGGATTAGATTATTTTTTTTTTTGGTGGAAATTTTAAAGATGATAAATCTTTATTTCTTTCAATGGGTATTAAAAAATATTTAATATGCTTTAAAAAATTGGGAAGAATACTTTATGACCAGCAAAAAAAAAACCCAAAAACCAAAAAGACAGCTCTAAAATCTGCTCTAAAAACCAGCAGATGACTAATACCACTATTTGTTCCAAGGGAACTTATGTCCTCTCCAGACTGGAGCTAAAAGCATATTAGCTGAACTAATTTTAACTCTTCTAACATGAGATTTAATTTTTATTGGTTTCTTTGGGAGATGTATTCAGCAGTGTTTGAATAGATACTGGAAAAATAACTAGTTGAGACTGTATGACCAGCAGATTCTCTTTTCTACAGTAATATTGCTTTTACAAAGCTGTTTACCTGTTTCAAAAGGAAGGAAGATAATAAAAGAGGGATACAATAAAGAAAGTATTTCCAGCCTGTACCTCTGCGATGGAATATTTCAGAGGTGGATGTTTATGCGAGATGTTTTACTTTTGTTTTCCTGTAAGCAATAAATATCTATTGCCCAGGAAATTGGAGTTTCAGTCTTAAAAAAAAAAAGAATTATGCCATTTTAATAGGCCCTACATTTTAACATACCAACAGACAGGTTATATCAGTGACACATTAAAAAAAGTTGTTCTATGTAGCAAACAGCTATATAAACCAGCTTGACAAAAGATGAAATTAAAAACGCATAATAAACAAACTGCATCCTCCTGCTGGGGTTAGGAGCTAGGGAGTATTCTTTGCGTGCTCCATGATCAAAACGGGTCACCTTACATCAGGCAAGCAAGTGCTTTTTTCTCACATAGGAGAAGAGGCAGAAGAGTGGCAGTGGGGATTCCGCCTTCCCTCTCTCACCTCTACAGCCACCACGTCCCTTCCCACCACACTGTATGTCACGATTTTACTATACTGCCTGGCTTGGGGCTGATGAAGTTACAGTTTTATAACTTTCAGTGTTGAACAAAAGTGAGGAGGAAATGGTTTATTTTCTTTGTGTGCTGACCTCCACTATTCTGCTTCATTAGCAGATGTATTTATCATCACAGATGACAGGGAAATTAGTAGTTTTATTTGCTTTGGTGTCATCTAGATGAACACCCAAAACCCACACAAACACATTCAAAATGATTTATGAGACAAGAACGTCAAACAGAAACATGTATTAATGTTGTATAAGCATTTACTTCCGAGTGTGCAGAGTGCTTCCAAAAACCTTTGGGCTGTGATTAATGGACGTAAAACAACATGTTAAATGTAAGAAGTAAAAATCATAGCAATCAGAACTGAAAGGAGTTACATCAGAAGAAGAGGGAAAGCATCTTTAAACTCCCATTTTGAAGTTGTGTTACAATTCAGCACCTCTTCTCCCTACCAGCTGTGTTTAATTTGCAGGATTTCAAAATGCTTTCAACACCCATAGCAGATACAGTCATAGCTTAAACACCAAACATACAGCTTTAGAGAAAGTCTGTTTGCAGATAACGCTTTAATCACCACTGCCCATTCCAAAAGAGCCTGAGAACGCAGGACTTGAAGCAGGTCTGCGTGTGGCAGTAGACACAAGGCTTTCACAAATTCATAAATATTACCGTTGGAGAATTTTAAAATCTGAAGTGTGTCTAAGCAATGGATTATGTGGCACTGGAAGCCAAAGAGTTGACGTTCTTCTACATTTAATAAAACTCTGTTTTGAACAAAGATTGTCACGTTTATATATGGTACTATAGATTATATGAGGGACTTTCTCTCCGCCTCCCCCAAGTAATAGAAGAATACACTATCTATCTGATTAAACTGCCATGGTAAATGAGGCTACAGATGTTCTAGAACAATTACTTACAAGGATTTTAGAAAGTCATTACTTCGATATACCTGGATGAAACTATAAAAAATAATGAGGCAGACCTTTATGTGTCCCTCCCCCCCGCCCCCGCAAAGTCCTGTTTCATGAATTTTTAAGTATTTGTCCATCTCAGCCATTCAGCCAAAGCTCAGCTCAAGTCGAAATTTGCGAGGAATACAATGTAATGTCAAGGTCAACAAGAAGAGTTACAGAGAATAGCGGAGAGTATTACATTAGTAATAAAAGGCTGAGCAAGAAAAATGTGAGCCTCTTTCTGGATGACGTAGTTAATTTAGTTAACAATGGACACATCAGACCGGATAAAGCCCTAAGCAATCTGGTTGGACCTCATAGTTAACCCAGCTTTGAGCAGGAGGTGGACTAGAGGCCTTCTGAGGCCCCTTCTAATTTCATGGCTGATTCTATGAGTGAGCTGGGAGATGGTAGAGAAGTTCTCTACACCAAATAGCCATGCACAGGTTGATAGATTATGGGCCAGCCACCAAAAAGAGGAAACAAAGATGGAACAACTTCGTCTCAAGACTACTGAAGTGGATGAGCAGTGCAGTACAAGGGGTAGCTACTTTCAATGGGACAAATGTTGATGTGAAGCAAATAGGTAGAGGCTGCTGGCTGTGCAATTATGGATTGTATCAGTGCATGTGTTTACACACAAAGAAGTGACTCAATGGAAGTCTATCCCACATCACAAAAATACTCATGTTTTGGTGAAAGTCCATCCCTAGTCTAGAAATGCCACAGAGCCTCTGATGAAATGAGTTACAAATGATGCTGGGAGCTGGAAACAAGTTTTTAGCCAGGCCCAGCAATACAATATGTTCATTTGTTATGAATGAAACCATTTCTCATATTTCGCAAA
>NW_009915282.1:44532-44803 GCF_000696875.1 Nestor notabilis | reverse complement strand
GAAGACCCTGCCAGGCCACCGCGATACTACCGGCCCTGCGCCTTTAAGAGGGGGCTGGGCTCCCGGTGACCCCGCGTGATGTCCGCCTCTTCCTGGTTACTATAGATACCGCTTTCCAGCGTCCCAAAATGGCGCCGGTGCCGCGGGAGGAGGTGTTCGGGACGCGCGGGCAGGCCCCAGCCCTCTCAGCAAGTCGTTCGCCGGCCTGGTGGGGAGTGGTCTCTGACCCGCCGATCTCCTCACCTTGTGGCTGGGCGTTCTTCTCCCCCCG
>NW_009915282.1:30493-44363 GCF_000696875.1 Nestor notabilis | reverse complement strand
AGGCGTCATCAGAGAGTGCTGCTGGTTTGGCCTATCCAGGGCTGAGAACGCCTTGCTGCTGCCTTGTGATGTGGTGTTGGTAAGTAGCTGGGGAGCAGTAAGGGCCTGAAAAGGTTATTTCCTAGCATAGGTGAAAGTGTGTCTGGGCGAGGAGCCTCTCTATGTGGGAGATTCCTTCTACCTAGAGTATCCCAAGCCTGTGGGAAGGGGCTCTGGGTGAGGACTAGAGGAAGCGGGGTGGGGGGAAAGATCCTTCAAAACGGTGAGTTAGTAGTCTTGCAGGGAAGTACATACACATCTGTGATTTTGTAACCTTGAAACAAATTTACGTCTAGTCTGAGAAATACCTCACAAAGAAATGAGGTACTAACATTTAAAGTAAATATAAGTAACAAATCCTAACAAATCCTTAAGTAACATCACAGTATTTCTCCTAAGGAAAGACAATTGCAGCTGCACTTTCAGAGTAACTAGACTTAAGGCAGAGGGAAACAATTGCCAAACATTTCATTCATAAAATTAAACTGCTCAACTGGGAATGGGAAGACTGTGTAAATATTCCCTATGGTACCTGAAGATGTTTAGGTGACCTGCCTATGTACATGACTGGTTTTCCAATCAAGGAAAGAAGCAATGCTGAATACGCTGGAAGAGAGGGGTTATTTTAAACTTTTTAAAATACTCTGCGAAATGTGCAATGTGGAATATTTGACAGTAAATAAGTGAGATCTAACAAATCTGATTATGAGTAAGGTTACAAAATAAAAATGCAAATAAAAATAAAAATGCAAAAATATAACTTTTGACCTATTTTGGACTGCGTTGACTTTGTATATGTAAAATACAAAATTAAAAAAATAATCCAATAAAGTTTTTAAAATGTCTCACTGGAACACAAGAAAAAAAGAAAATCCGTGTTTTGAAACTAAAGGGAAGGTTTTGTTTTGTTTTCCAAGAGTAAACCAAAATAATGAACATATTTTCTTCCAGGGGTGGGATAATTGTCAAGTTTGTAATTGAGGAATTAGGGGGAGGGAGAGGTGATAAACTGAAGTTCAGCTGCAATTCCAAATGGTCTGAGCTGTAAATTATATGCTCTTTCTTTTGTCTGCCTGGTGCCAAGACTTTATTTTTTAAATCACCAGTTCCTGAAGGAGTTTTGGTTTCATTTTCCTCAGAAACATTTTTTTTTAAGGTAGAACCAAGTTCTACCAAAACTGAGAGTAATTACAGTGCTGCACAGTAGCTGAGAAATAAGTGCTTTTCTGTAGCTGAAGTTTTGTAACGGGCCTGTCCCATTGACCTTATGGGAATCATGCAGTGGTTGTTCATGGAATATGTAATTGATTGTTATGGGGTTTTTTGCCACTCATTTTAGCACCCAAATAATAAAAATAAGTTGCTGCTTTTTATTATACTCAGTTTTTTGGTTCTTGTATCAGTTTCATGCCAAACACTTCAGGTATCTATTTTTGGTTTTATTTTCAGCTGCCCAAATGCATCCTTAAAGCAAACCAAAGTCAGTAACATAAACTGTTCAAAAGCTTTGTAACCAGCAGTGGAAATAAGTTAAAACTATTTTGTTAATGTTTATTGTACATTACGAGGAAGTTGGTGTCATTGAAAAAGAAGTGGTTTTAATTATTTGAAAAACTTTGTTTTGATTTTATGTTGGTTAAGATCATTTGAGTATGATGTTGTGAACATACGTATTTGAATATATCGCTGTATCTTCTGAAGCTGATGTATCTGATTCCAGCAAAACTTCCCACTTCAAGTAAATTTAAATACACTATCGCTGAAAACAACTAACTTCACATAAGTAATCTTTGCAGTCTTAACTGCTCTACGTGTAAAACTTCTGGATGCTAGTTAGCCTTTCTGCAAGTTATGTAATCTCCTGGGATATCAGAAATAGTAACTGAAGGTATATGCATTGCTGATGTGCCAAGTTATGTATCATGTAAAATAAATCTAGCCATACTGTGTTAGCATCTAGGAGGCCTAGTTGTTGGTTCATGTTCCTAGTATGCTATTTTGCAGTTTCCTAATAAATAATAGTCATTGCATGAAAGAACTTACTCTAAGCCTTCAACCTTGCATATAGTTACATGAATGCTGAAATTTGATACTTTGAATAGTCCTATTCTTCAAAGTCTGTGATTTCAAGAGAGTCCATTGTTTTTCTTTGAAAACAGAAAGGGAATTTGTGGCTGCATGTTGGATTTGTATAAAGGCTCCCATATTTCTGTCAGTGTGCTTACTTTGAATGGTCTACTTGGCCTTTATATGAACAGTACATTCAACTCCTTCAGGATCAAGTTATTAATTTACAGGACATGTCTTACACAGTTCCAGAGTGTGTGTACCTGTGGTCATAGCTAGGATTTCCAGTTATCAGCTGACTATTGAGTCAAGCTGTCATAGAACAAGAAACCGTGTACAAATACAGGTGTTAAGAATGTGTTAGGGCAAGAAATTCAGTTGGACAAGGAGGCCATATCTAGGGGAGGAAGGCAAGTCCATGGCAGTAGGCTTTGTGTTCAAACAAGTCGCATGAAATGTCTGTGGCTTTTGTTTAGCTTTCTCCCCTGCATACTAGGGAATTGACATCTTTCTTCCATCATGTAGCCTGATACATTAGGGACATTGTCCAGAAAGCGTTTCGAAGCCTACTACGGCCTAAAGATCAGTACAGTAGCCTCAAACTATTGTATATTATACAACTAAAAATAAACTAACTGGAATTGCCAAAAAGTGAAAGAAGGGACATTTCTGAGAACAGAGTTAAGCATACACTAGGAAGTTTGTTGAAGCTAACTATGGCACAATAATCAAAGAGGACAAGACAAGAGGGTGGTGAGGGACTGCAATGGGTTGCCCAAGGAAGTTGTGAATGCTCCAACCCTGGTGGTGTTCAAGGCCAGGTTGGACAGAGCCTTGGGCGACATAGTTTAGTGCGAAGTGTCCCTGCTCATGGCAGGGGGGTTGGAACTAGGTGATCTTAAGGTCCTTTCCAACCCAAACCATTCTATAAGATAAGAGTATCTAGAGTGTGATTCCACAGGGGCACACATTATCATCTGTAAGCGTGTGAATTATTTTATTACTGCATTAATGAATTGGAAAACATTTATTACTTTCGATATTGTCAATTGTGATAATGGCAAGGTGTGCTTAAGCATGCTAGCTTGTGTTTAACTCAGATCTACACAAATGAGGACACTTGCAAAAAGGAAGCAGGGCCTGCTGTGGGCAAGCAAGCTATTGGAAGCAGACAAAAGCAGAGGCTACTTTGAGCTTTTCTAGCCAACCAAATACAATGGGAGGCGTGGGGCTAGAAAGACCCCCACTTGTCTGTGTGGGTATATTTGTGTTCAAAATGGGACAAGGACACCCTGATGGTCACTTCCTGTTTTGCAGCGGACAGCTTCCATCCCAGATACAAATTCAATTTAAATTATATTTCGAAATTAGAGCCATTAATCAGGGCTCTATAAACAAAGGTATTGACTACTCAGTAGCAAGCATGCTACTGAAATTCCACTGAAAAGTTGGGGAAGATTAACAACTAGTTTCTACAGAAGCTACTTCAAGAAGGAAGCATGAGCAGAAGGCGAGAGCCTTGTAACTCATTGCAAATAACTCTTCTAAAAGTAGAGGTACAGATGCATAACTGAATATTCACAGAATTGTGTAAAAGGAGAGATCTTTTGAACCATCAGTGAATTATTTTTTTTTTCAGTTGCTATTTTAAGACTGCAGTCATAACTTTACCAATGCAGGGAAACTATCCCACATATTTCCCCTGTGTGGGCATTTACCAGTCCCACTGCAGAAATATAAGACTGGAAGAGATGACTTCAGGTCATCAAGGACTAATCCCTGCTGTTCCTTCCAGCCACATAATAGGTTGTCATAGCATATATGGGACTTGATGTCTTTCAAAGGTAGTGAAGCTTTTTTTGCCATGCTACTTAATGCAGAACAACTGCTCCAGATCATCACTTCTTTGATGGTTAGAAATGCAGACTAATTTTACAGCTTTTTGTGTGTGTGGATATCTTTTAGCTTGAATACTGCCTTCTGTGTATGTAACTATGTTATAAATGTTTGTATACGTGTGTGTGTAATGTTACATAGTTCAGAAATATTCCCTCTTGATAGGGTTTGTTATGTTTTTTCAGTCTCCACTTGTGAAATAGAATCTCTGCTTCCTGGTCACTTCAGTGTCTTTTTGCTGCACTTCTTCCCATTAGAACTTTTGTTCTTCATAATAATAAGTATTACGAGCGCCATGTGCTATTGTTACTGCCTTGCGTCTCATGGAAAATTCTGTGTGATTTATATTTTAGGATTGTATTTAACTTTCTCTACCAAAATCACATTAGTGAATCTTGATGTCCTTTGGTAAGTTACTATTCCAATGTCTTTATCCTCTGTCAACTTTCAATTTATAACCTTTTGGTTTATGACAGATATTACTTCTAAATGAATGACTTTGCCCCCTGTACTTTTCAATTTCGCTTTTTTCTCTTTTCAACTTTTCTTTCTTTCTTCAGTTTTCCTTTTTTTCTTTCTCTCTCTCCAAGAGTGCTTTGAGTTGTTATGAAGGAGAAGTTGGTGTACATGTCACGATAATCATACTGAATAGAAAATAATGCTTGCCATAAAATGTGTGCTAGGAATCCTGCTAGAATTCATGGAAACAGTGGATAGGGGTTTTTTGTGTGAGTGCATCTAATATTACATAGAATAGGAATATTTTCTGTCTCAGGAATGGCAACTTGTTTAACATATGCCTTTACCTTTCACTGTACTTGTTTTTCAATCACTCTTGAAATGTGAAGTTAGTATTTGATATGCCAGGTATAATATGGCAAGGTTTGTCACAAACAACAGGAGACATTATCTGTTTGTACAACTTAAGCAATAAATCATATGGCTTCCAAGAGGAAACACAAGTTGACTTGAGATAGCCACACAAATAACCTTTCAAAATAAAATTTCTTATAAATTGTGTAACAGATGATAAGTACAGGTTTTTAAAAGTGCCAGAGAGAAATCCAGGTGGTGGAGTAGTGTAGAAAAGGTCGGTCACTCATTTTGGTCAAACAAGGAATATAGACATACACCACCACGCCCCAAAAAAAAAAGGTCTGGTGCTTAATCTTCTTACAGGATAGGCTGATAACTAGAAAGAGGAGGCTGGTAACAAAAGAAATATAATGGGAAAATGATCTACTCAAAGTGTAATTAATACTAGCATCTGTCACCATTTAATGAATGCTGCACTAATCAGAGGATTTTGTCATGCTAGTAAAATGTTTAGCTACTTACCCGTAAAAGGCAGGCATTCGCATGTATACAAAACTCATGTTGTTCTGTGCAATGTTCCACATATAATCTGTTCATATAACAGGATAACTGAATTTTATCAAATATGCAACTGTGGAATTGCATGTTTAGTCAGAGATTGGCAACTAGATCCTCTTAACAAATACAACAGGACATCTAGATGAGCAAATAGTGTAATTAGGCAAACAGTTCTGATGACTGTTCTTGTTCTTTACACATCATTGTTCCTACTATTTAGTGTTCACTTCTACATCTTCAATCAGTTTCTGATTAAATCAATTGATACTGGTTAACAGCGTATTATTTTGGATATTGAGAACTACAGTAATTTCTTAAAAGATCCTGTAGTTAATTGTTTTCATTTAAAAAAAAAAATTCATTTTAAAAAAAAAGCAAACCCACCTTTGCAATAAACTACCCAATTCCATGTCAGATCGCTATAAACCCTAAATTAAAAAAAAAGACTCTTAGGAGTTTCAATAAAATTTCAGTTTTAGGAGACATTAATAAGTGATTGTTTTATTGTGTGTGAGCTGGTTGGTTTTCAGTTGTGAGTACCTTCAGGCTCTATTGAAACCTGCAAGGATAGTTCCTCCATCTTGAAAAATGGTACTATAAATTTAACTAAGTGTTGCTTTGTATCTTGGGCTTGTTTTCAAGTCTTAATAATGACACTTGATATATAACCTATTTGATTGACAGAAGATGCCATTTGAAGTGCTTAAGCCAGATGGATGGGGGGAGGGGAAATTAGATGTTATTATAGTAATTAAGCTGAAATTAACTTCATGTTTTAGGAAACAATTTTTTGCAAGATAAGTCTGATTTTAAGTAAAGATCTGTGGGAGATGAACTTTTTCCAAAGTCATACAATTTTATTTGCATTTGAAACCTGGAGGATGCTGTAACAGTTACTGCCTAGCTGGACCAATTCTATTCAAGTCTCTCCTTTGACATGTCAAAGGATTTGAGTTCTCAACAAACAAGAGTGCAGAAATTTCACTAACAGGGGTTTAAGGAGGATAGTTTTGTTGTGCACTATTTGTAGAGAGGACTTTAATTGCATAAAACTAGCAATTTTTTGTTGTCTTAATATCATTTCAAGCATAGTTTGATGACTTCAGGAGAAGGAAGCCATTTTGTTCCAGCTCAAAAAATGTTCTGTGCTGAAAAAGTGTATTTCCAAAATAACTGAACACTTTCATGGTAATGATATCACACAATAATAAGCAATTATTATCAGGAGAATGTTTGTTAAGCCTAAAATACATAGAGAAATCTTTTTTGCTGTCTTTAATTCAGATATATAAGTAAACAGTAGGCCTGTTTGGAAAATGGAAACAGTTTCTCTGGGATATTAATGCTGTGTTGGAAAAACATTAATATTATTGTCAAGTGTTTCTGTGCAAAGCTAAAACATGTTGTTTTAGCAATGTTGTCATGCTGTGTTATACTTTGGATGTGCAATAGTGTATCTCATTTCTTCCATGATGCACCACTGCTGGATGTATGCAGTTGCTAGATCTTATACATATGGTTTTGGGGAAGATTTGGGAATTATTTGGGCATTCTGCAATATTGAAGATGTAATCCAGCACAAGAACCCAATTGACAAAGGAAAATTTGGACTTTTAAAAACTGACACACAGTTTGTAATGTGTTGCAGTAGCAATTGCTACTGCAGTGGCATTTCAGGGCTTTCCTTATTGGTGGATCAAGGTTTTGCTACAGAAGGCATCACATAAAGCAATGTAAGTGGTTGGGTTTTTTCTTCCCCAAAGACTCAATTCTCTTGAGTTTTGGGTTGCTGGGTTGTTCGGGGTTTTTTCCCTATAAACATTACTAAATGCTTAACTCTGTGAAACATTCATTTATTAATTTGAAACTAGAGATATAATTTATATTGATTCCTTAAGTGGTTATTACTTGTGAAGTTCAGTACATACAGGCTTATGAAATTCCTTTTTCAATAGTGGTTGAGCTGTTATTTAAACATGCAATGGAGTATTTTCATATCAATTTCAATTGAGATATGTTAAAGATAATTTTAGGTAAGTCTCTGTTACCATTGTTTGCTATTATTTCTGTGTCACTGGTAGACTACAGATAATTTTTTTATTTTGTTTAGGCTGTTTTTTGTCCACTTATAACTAGTCTTTAGCATACAGGCACCAGTATTGCACTGAGTTGCAATGTTTAAGCTCCCATTTTAAGTTTTATGGATGGCTTTAATATTTGTGGCTTTCTTCAAAGGTGTCATGGTCAATCTAGTTTTGCATGCCAAGAATGATTTTCAGGTCATGAAAGTGTAATAGTTTATCAAGGTAAGCAATCACCACTATCTTCTGCTTAATGAAGTAGATGTTTTTTACTGTACCTGAGTACATTTATTATTGTCAGAGAAAGATTTAGTTATATTCTCTACTTACCTTACTTTAGGTAGTACATTCATTATCCCTGTTGCTTTTTGTCTTGGGAAACCTCAGGAATAATTCTACTTTTGTGTTACCAAAACTGTTTCTACCTGTTGTCTTGTTTCCACTCTTCCTGCTTCAATGTAGGAAAATAATTATGTCATCTTTTCTGTTGCCTTTATTAACCAAAAGCAATTTTCCTTATTTCATTTTCCACATACCCAGCAGCATTTATCATGAAAAACCACCAGATATATTTACTTGACTAGGGGTAGTGTATATTTTTACTTTGTTCATTTATCAAAAATCAATTATATGCACTCAGTAATGTGTTCAAAAGAAGGAAAAAAGGAAAGAAGGGTAGAAGGCAAAGCTAGAAAAGGATCACGATTTTTATATCAAGATGTGCTAGACTATGAAATGTCTTAGCTAAAGATGCACCAGTGTAATTTAAAATTTATTTTTAAACAAACTTGCTAAAGCTGGTCTAAACTGCTCTGTGGATGCTTATTGTAAAGATTTACTTGACTTTGGGTATAAACTAAATCAATTTGTGTTAAACTGAAATAAGTGTAAATTAAACCAAAGTAAAAGTGCCTGCAGCTTTTGGAAGGACTTTACTAAATTAGATTAAAATTGTGCACTTGGGTGCAACCAGTGTAAATGTCATTTGTTGGATGAAGCCTGAATTATCTGGAGAAGTGTAGTATCTAGAAGAAATAATGCTAATGCACAGTAAAATGAGGAAAATCACTTGTCGAAAAAGGCAAAATGATAGAAGCAGAAGCCCAGAAGAGTGTCTGAAGCTAGAGTTCTAAATAACATAATAGGATGATGGTGAACAATAGAGTGAAAGGAATGATAGCAGATGGAGATCGTGGGCAAGGGAAGCTGTGTGACTGGAAAGCCTCAGAAGAGCAGGCAGATATTTGTGACGGAAAATGCAATGTATGTTTTTAATATACATGCACATCAAATTATCATGACAGCTGATAATGGAAGGATAGATTTCAGCATTTGCGAAGTTGGTGCTACAGCTGAATTGTGCTGTTGTTACCTCCTATACAGTGTACAATGAGACCGAAACATACAGGTAATGAGTGTTAAGTTAATGTAAAAGAAGTAATTAAAACTGGATTGGAACAAACAATGTTTGAAGAAATAGAAAGGAAAAAAACTTTTCAGAGAGCATGTTACCTGTAGTACTGAGTTGATAACTGATAAAAAAAGGGGCATACTTGTCACCACAGCTTTTTCTGGAAACTGGAGAGTTGGGTAGGAATCAAATATATCTGAATGCCTGCACAGTGTGGTGGATTCTTTAGTATTCCTGTAATTTGATCAGGTAGAATTAAAGCTTTAAGTATGGCAAGTGAACTTTGAAAAGCACACTGAAATAGTTAGTCTGTTTTTTACAAGTGTGATGAGGTTTAGGGGCCAGTGCAATAGATGTTTTTTACAATTTAGAGTAAGAGATGAAAGTGAGCTGACCACAAAAGAATATAGGAAAACAGTTTTCAACTGGTATTAGATTAGACTGGTTGCAAATATATACAAATCAGGATGGTAAGTATCCAAGAAGAAAGCAGCAGATCATTGAACTAAGATTCATCTTAGTTCAATGTAATAAAAGGATTGCCGGTTACATGCACATACCCTGCTAAAGGAGATTTAAGGTATAAATTAGACCTGAAATTGTAACAAGGAGACCTTGAAACTGAAGTAAGGAGGACAAAACTAAAAGAAATGGTTTTAAATGAAACCTGTCAGTGTCTTACCTATCTAGAATGAAATGTATATTTTGCACTTAGATAGCATCCTTTGTTCTGTTAAACACTGGAATAATATCTTTGTGGCAGTCATATCTAGGTCTGCCTGTTTAATCACATTAATAAATGGCAAGCATCATGCTCATAATTGAAGACTCTGATCCTCAAGAGTAATTTTTTTATTTCTTCTGATAGTGTTGCTTTCCCCTCAGCACACACCCCCTTCCCTTCTGCATTGTCTCTCACTCTTATGCTCTTGAATTGTTTCCTCTGATCTTGTGCACAAGTCTGTGTAAAGGTAGCAGTTAGCCACCAATGCACCTGTGCTGTAAAGCATCTGTGAGGAAGATTTTTAGCTTGTTTGTTTGTTTTGCTTATTTTCATGCCTTTTTTTTTTTTTTTCTTCTTCTTCTTTTTTTCTTTTTTCCCGCAAGCTCTGGGGAAAGACACAAATACAGAAATAAACCAGGAATGTAACTGAGAGGAAGGGAAGAGTCTATGGTAAGGCAGCAGATTTCTTGCTCAGACATAACTACTGCATTCCCCAAAGGAAAAGACAATTATTTTTCCCAAGCTTTTTATTCCACCTTCCTTCTGTGTTTTACTAAAATGTTTTTTTCATAAGTGAAGCCTTTGGTATTCATGCACACACATGCAGAGCTAATCCCTTAGCTTAAATGGGCTGATGTTTCTGAATATGAGTGAAATGTGGGAAAAATTAACAGCTTCATACTTGATATATGTGAAATTTTTGAATTGTGACATTTCTCTTTCTCACTATGCACTTGAAATAGGAACAGTTTGCGTTGATGCCAGGAAGTCATCTTTCTTTCCATATGCCATTGTCTTTACTATTGTACCCTACTGCACGCACTGTTTTATTTTTGTTTGCTAAGTAAATTGTTTTATCTTTTCTTGCTTTTAATAGTAATTTTTTTTTTCTCCAAAACCGAAGCACACATAGGGGAGGGAAATATGTGGGCTTGTGTAATTACTATTGTGATCCTGAGAAGAATCTGTATAAACTTTTAAGTACACACTGTTGTCCAAAATTTCAACCTTATGGTCTCATAGAACTTCTTTCTTTCTTGTAGGACAGTTTCTTTGCACAGCATATGAGGTTTTGCACTTCAGACTCTTTAGTTATCTGAACTGGACATCCCATGGAAAGATTGAAAAATTTACCATGTTTAATAACTACCAGAGACCCCTATTCTTTTTTCCTCATAGATGCACATAAGAAGTAAAATACTATCCTGTACAGATGTGAAACACTATCCTGTACAGATGTGATCCTATCAGTGTAGGCAAAATAGTAATTTGTGTAACTTCCTATACTGTAGCAAATGCAAACATAGAATTTTGTAGCAATTGTCAAATGAAGCACGGGTGTTATAAGCCCTACTTTAAATTTGAAAAAAAGGTAATAATTTGCCAGAAGAAGAGCAAAAGGTATCTGATTTCTCACACAGCAGGCAGCAGCTAGTACCTATTTGATTTCACACTGTGCATGACCAAAATGTGGAATGACATCAGTGCATGGGTAGTATAATTTCCATTTGGTGAACTCTTCCACTGTTCTTCCACCCAGATGTAGTTCATTTTTTGTTCTTACTCCTAGAAAGTTTTCCTTCAAAGACTTCTGGGAACCCAAAATAAGTGAAGGCTTCATTAGCTGCAGCCTATTAATAATGCATTTTACCACATTATACAATGAAGCAGGTCAAAACCTACCAGCCATTTAGAGGTACACTAGTGCTATTTCACACATACACACCCCCAAACATGGTATAGTTCATTCTACCAGGCTACATTTTCTGGTGAACATTGTTCACATTCTTACTAACTAAATCAAGACTCAAAATAATCTCCTTTGTCCAATTACAGCAAAGAAACATGTTTTAATTAGAAATGTTCAAAATCAAGCAGAAAAATAAAAGCTTTATTAAAAAAGGGAAAAAAAAGAAGAAAGGTCAAAGCAATATAACAAAATAGATATGACAATGGTCCTAACAATCAACTCTGATTTCTTCTGTACTTCCCTCTCTCTGATTAAAAACTTCAAAGCAAATTCAAACCCTTCCTGAATCCCTCTTTCTCCAAGACAGTAGGAAATATGCCATATATTGTAGTTATGAAATAGTTTGTGGAGTTTGTAATTAAGGCCACTGGATGTTCTTAAAGAAAACAGTTACAATGGAGGTAGCATTGTTGGTTTGTATTATCTGCTGTAAAGCCTAGAGAGGCATTATTTCTTTCTAGATATTTCCAAAGAAACATGCAGGTCTGCAGTTCATACATGTTGTACCTTAACAGCATTACAGGACTATTCCTCACTGCCTTGAGATTTACTCTAAAAGTAATTTAGTAGGTCTTAAGTGCATTATAAATGTTCTAATTTTAACTCACATGTATTCTATGTATTTCAATAAACTGAAGAGTTTTATTACATGTGAATTTCATTATATCAAGAGGAAGAAATACTGGTGAACTTAATACAGATAAACCAGTCCTGTCTTTAAATTGCTGCTAGCTTACAAGAACCACTTTTCTTATGCGAATATTAACATCCATATTTATGTACATATGTGCTTATTGATTACTAACCAAAACTTCAGCGTGCTGATTGATCTTTCTTTTACATATATGTATAAACCTGTTATAAATAGCAGGGGGTACAAATATATACAAGTAACAGTACTGATACTATTTAATTAGTCAGATGACAGGTGGGACATTGTCCCTGAGTAGCCAGTCAGAAAGTGAAAGAATGTTGAAGAAGTGCTGTGTAGCAGCTATAAAAGCTTGCCCACATGCTAGCCTAGCGCAGTTGGAGACTTACTTTAATCGGCAGACATATTAAGTCTTTCTATTGATGTAGTGTAAATTAGGAGGGAGAGTGGTCTTGCTGGTTAGGTTAACTTCAGTTACAACTATTTACACAGCAATATCCATTGGGAAAAGCAGTATTAACTACTACTGTATCGATTTACTCTTCTTCATAGTGCCCTTCTACTTGCCTCATACAGTATTGGGTTTTTTTCTCTGATTATCCTACAAGACTTACCACTATGTCCATTCAGTTTATAATCGCTGAAATAGCAGAATGATCAGGTTAAGGAGATGGATCTAAAGCCACAATATGTTACAAGGAGTCTTCTATTCTGTTTTTCATTGGTAAATTAACAAATTATTCAATCAGATATGAGTGTTAATCACTTTCGGGATAGTACTGGTGAAATTGTGTGATATGAAGCTAATAGTTTAGTGCAAACAGTAATTTTTGCTTTATCTAAAGTGTTTAGGTAAGTATTTTAGTGGTAGTTTTGGAGTATTTTGTCTTCTATTACACTATTCATGCTTATGATCTTAATGCCCAATTATAAAATTAAGCTGGTTTTCTGTTGTTCAGAAGATAAAGATGGAACATACCCATCTTCAATAGCACTGAGTGATCACAACTGCTTTTCAGTTCTGATGTTTATTGCAGCAACCCAAAATTTCCAAAATAAAGCAGACTTAAAAGCATACATTATGTTTTGTTTGGCTTTTGTTTTTTAAATCTCACTCTTACATGGAGTCGGGAAGCTGGAAATAACTGTTTTTCTGTATGCATTTTTTTTACACTCTAGGTCAAGCTAAACGCAGTGACGTAATGATGCTGTGCAGTAGGCCATCCATTCTTGTTCTCTTCTGGCTTTTCTCCATATTCTTATATTTTCAAATGACTGAAATAGCCAACTGAGCATTTACCTTATATCGATACATATTATAAAAGCACAATTGGGCAAAAGCTCATATTTTCGAGTGTCCTCAGGTGATCATATGTGCCGAAAAGTTCTGTACAACATGAAGTAAGCTACAAAAGAGAAACCTCAATGTTCTCAGACTGAGATGCTAATGGAATATCGATTGCAGGACTTAGGTCCTCCAAAAAAAAAAAAAAATAAGGAAAAAAAAGCAACTTACTGCAAGCAATGGATATGAAAGAGCTTCTTAATTTTTGCAGGATTTTTGTGTAGCCATCATTAGCTAACTTAAATGTGCGAGTAACTGCCATTTTCTTTTGTGTACAGATAGTGAGGAAATCATTAGAAAAAAGTCGCTATGTAACTGTGCCAAGATCATGGTCTAAATATTGGGTAATATTTGTTGTATGTCCTCTCTGTAACTATCAGTTTCTCTGTTTCACAACATCTTGTGAGATACCTGTATGTTGCTTGTTATGCTGTGTGAAGGCACAGTGGAAATTCTTATTTAAACAAAGGGTATCTTTTCACACTGGTTTTGGAGGCAGAAGGGAAAAAAAGACTTAACAGATTCTTCAGT
>NW_009915282.1:27175-30462 GCF_000696875.1 Nestor notabilis | reverse complement strand
CCTGCTTTTAAGTTTATCAGAATATGCCTTTAGTAGCCTTACATGAAACAATTGCCTGTGTTACAGTTCTTCAACAGCTTATACCACAGGGATCTTTGATTTAGCCTTTGCATTAGCTGCATTGGTGTCAATGCCTAAGGATAGCCTCACTCTAGCTCTTTATAAAGTCATTTCACATTTTGGTTTGGTTCTTTTGCAAATGCCTGTGCACTGTTGGTGCTGCTTGATTCCAATACTTTAGATACAATTTTCACCTCTTCATGAAAAGTGAGTAAAATTTTAAGGTACTTTAAGGTATTTTACGTTTTTTAAAGTGATGTAGATGCCTGAGCTTCATTCACTTGCAAAGTGAGCATAGATCTGTCAGAGCCTAAAGATTTCTATTGTCCTATTCAGATTTTCCTTTATTACTTATGCAGTCAAAGCTGTAGTATGGATGTAGCTGCAACTACACAGAAAAACTTTACAGTGCTATAGTATCCACTTCTCAATTAGACGCAGCTAAGAATAGAAAAATCTATGACACTTTATTTTTTCATAAGTAAAATTGTATCTACACTAATAGGAACTGGAAAGCTGAAGGAAGCAGGTAAGCTGTGCTAATTAATGTCAGAATTTAAATATATAGATATATATGTATATATCTGGTGAAGGCATTTGACCATGGCTCGGAAATTGAGCTTAGGTTTACAAGCTCTTAGGCCACAAATAAGCTGATACTGGCTTCAAGCAATTAATTAACTGAAAGATATTTGGGTATACAAATTGTAGCTTTAGAAACCTCTATCTTATAGGTATCTCCTTGAAGATGTTTCAGTAATGCTGGTATTTATTTCACTTTTATTTTTTAAAGATTTCTGTGAGGGTAAAATGGGTGATTTCTATAGTGAAGTGCATGAAAAGGCAAGGCTTTAAAATAACAGATTTATCTGAAATTGCAGAAAAAATGCAATTATATTCTGCAAGAGAAAATGAAATAAAATGAGGGACGGAAACATTTAAATACTCTAATTTTGAAATCAAATAGTAAGGCAACATATTTTTTTATAGTCTCCTCCAATCCACAAAACCCGGCCAAAAGCAGACTTTTTTTTTTTTTTTAATCCGTTGAAAAGTAATAAAATATGGGATAAAACAAAATGGAAGAAGAGATTTAGTAGAGGTAAAGTCGCTGAGACTGAGAATGTGACTGCTTTTTCCAGTGGAAGACACAATGTTTCCGTTGCTGCACAGGGGAATGAGAGCTTGGACTGCTGTGACAAATCCAAGGTCAAAAAGAAAGACTGTCAGTTTAGGCTGTTCACCTGGGACAGAGAAAAACATCTGAATTTAGATCTCCTAAATCTCAGCAAGCACTGTTTTCTAGACTCTGGAGTTGCCTTCCTCCTTCAGTGAATGTTGAACTGTTTAACGAAGAACAATTTAAGAGAAAAACAGGGAAAATTACTCTCCAAACAACCTGTAATCTGAGAAATTATATTCTGAGTTCCTAATTTTAAGCAAGACAGAAAGCTGAGTCTGGAGAAGTTTGAAATCCTAAAAATGTATATTGGAGAAGGAAACAGTTTCTCATATATGCCTTTCTAAGAGGGTTTTGAAATTCCTATCATCTTTCTTCAGCTTCCCCCAGAAGTTTCTCATCATTTGGTATCAGTCTGTCATGTGAAACTTGTCTGTATTTCTATAACTTCCAAAATACATTAAATTAAGTGAAGGCTGAGCCCAGCATCCTCAAAAGATGGCTCACCATGGCAAACTTTAAATATTCTTTTCTCATAAAACCCAATTAGTACTATGCTTCTGGTAACCTACGGTTCAGAAAAATTTTGACAATAAATACTAGACTAAGTAATTTGTTGCTGATTTTCCCTTAAATACTTTAGTTGTTTAACCAATTGCTATGACTTTTTATCCGAAGCCTTGGCCAGTCGCTGCTGTTTAGATTTGGTTCTGCTCATCCTTTTCATTTCTTTTTCATGAAGAAATGACAATGGAGTAAGCAGTGTGGCAGTGAATTGCTTTAACTCTGGAACCTCCAAATAGCGTTGAGAATGAAGTATGTCCATGGTAACCAGGTTGCACTTACAATACTTTCCATTCTTCTGCAAAAAGTATAGGTATTACAAAATGTATGCATATATTTTTAATTTGAGATAAGCATGTGCTAACAAATTAACAACGTAACTGTAGTTTGTCCTGGGTGTTTGTACATAAGGAAGTTTTTAAATGGAATAGTGTTATTGACAGTTATCCACATTAAACCAAAGAATAATGTCTAGAAAATACACAGTGGAGTGGTATTTAATCGAGTTACTTGAATATTTGACTTTTCCTGTGCCTCTGCCTGTTGGCCTGATCTTCCCATTCTGCCACATAGCTCTGGCCAGTGTGCTTCCTAGTATAATAATTGAGAAAAGGAAAGATTGTTGAAATACATATGTCTGTAAGTTTTTTTAAGATTTTTAAGTTACTATTAAAATGCTTTGGCATTTATAATTGTACAATACTACAACAACAGTACAAGAATTTTTATAACCAAGTTAAAACATCTGCTGTAATTTCTTTAAAAATAGGACATAGGTATTTAATTTGTAGGCTATCGACTTAGTGTTCCATTTTAGGGTTGGTTGGAATGTAAAAAGGTAAAATCTTATTCTACATACACATATGCACACTCAAGTGTTTGAATTAAATAGTTACACCTGTGTATACATGAACTTACAGGTAAATACAGTCATACCCACAAAATGCTAAACAAAAAATTTATAGAATATTTACTATGAAAAGTTCATCTTGATTATGCCAGTACAGAATTTGGGCAAGCATCTGCTATCTGTCTACACTTAATTTTATTGTACTGTATATCCTAGACTGAAAAGTATTTATTAATGTAATTTGTAACAGATCACAACACATTGCAATCTGTTGTGCAACTGCTTTTTTAAGAATTAGACTTCTAGATCTGTATATATTTAAATCTGTAAGATTATACAGAAAATTGGTTTGAAGATTAATCAGTTCTTAGGTATTAAAGTTCAGAAGTTGAAAAGCAGTGGTCATCGTTAATTTTTGGTAAGTGGTTTTGGGGGCAGGTGGCTATTTTCTTTTTCAGTTTTACTCAGGATTTCCATGCTGAGAAATGGGGGGTTTTCCTGGTAGTTTTGGGGGGGGGTTGTTTGGGTTTTTTGTTTTGTTTTTTTTAAGAAATGTCACTTCCAACAGTAACATGAGAAGGCTCAGAGCATATAACCACGTTTCTTTTCTCCTTTAACAATGATTTTTTTTCC
>NW_009915282.1:0-27144 GCF_000696875.1 Nestor notabilis | reverse complement strand
CAATGCACTGTATTCTTACATACCATTTTGAAGGGTATGCAGCCTGAGGAACATGTAGAAAGATGTCTTTTCTTTCACCATTTGCCTATCAGTTTTGTTCTGACCTTATTCTCACCTCTTGTTTCCCACAGATAAGAATGGAAGTAGCCTTACATGCTGATTCTCCCTACATTGCTAGAGATAAAAAGAGCTTTCGGATGTACAGTACAGTGCAGCATTCACTGTCATTATCCCTGTAGTGGGCTACAAACATACTACTTCTAAAGCCCTCCCAGGTAGGAAGATTGTCCCTGAAACAGAATGACAAGTGGTTTATAACCTCTTTTGCATTGAATCCTCATATTATCAGTGGAGTTATTTTAGCAATGTGGCAGTGTATACTGTGCGTGTACATTACAGAAATGTTAATTCTCTTATTATAAAATGTTTCAGTGGTGTAATTTACTTTTCATATATTAAATTTTAGAATACAGATTGGAGGAATGGGGGGTTTTGCCTTTAAAAAGTCGACTGCTTCACTGCAAAGGAATAAAGATTGTGTATGTCATTGTAAAATAGGATGAACTTACACAACTAAGTAGGATGTGTTTCCTTTTAGTCGCATAATAAGGGTTATTTTACAGAGTATTGTGGATATGTCTGAGAGTTAATCAAAGCTATTTTGTATGTATGCTATCAGAAATATGATTTAGTAATTCCAATTATACCCTATAATGATATATTAGCCACAATAAACATCAGAATGATAAAATTTGGTTGGTTATATTTGACATTCAAATGTAGATGTTAAGCCTGTGTTCAAACTTATTTAGTGTTACTGCTACTTATTTACTGTATATGAGGTATCAACAGTATACAAACAAGATGGGAAAAAATATAGAAATGATTGGTGTGGGCCTGCATTAGGTTGTCTGGAATCTGAGCTTTAATTTGAAAATCAAGTATGAGAGTGAATACAACTCATTGGGCGTTACACATCATAGAAATGGTTGGGGTTGGAAAGGACCTTAAGATCATCTAGTTCCATGCCCCCTGCCTTGGACAGGGATGCCTCACCATAGACCATGTCACCCAACCTGGCCTTGAACACTGCCAGGGATGGAGCATTTACCACTTCTTTGGGCAACCTGTTGCAGTGCCTCACCACCCTCACAGTAAAGAATTTCCTTATATCTAACCTGAACTTCCCCTGTTCAAGTTTGAACCCATTACCCTTTGTCCTTTCGCTACAGTCCCTGATGAAGAGTCCCTCTCCAGCACCCTTATAGGCCCCCTTCACATACTGGAAGGCTGCTATGAGGTCTCCACGCAGCCTGCTCTTCTCCAGGCTGAACAGCCCCAACTTTCTCAGCCTGTCTTCATATGGGAGGTGCTCCAGCCCCCTGATAATCCTCTCAAATTTAAGATACGCATTTAGACATTAAAATACTGGAGAGATGTAAAGTAAAACTCATGTTTAGATATGTAAACCACTGTTGTCAGATCTAAGATTTGTAATAGTAACTTTAAGCCTGTGTTCTTCAGACAGTATATGTGAGTAGTCTTCTATGGCTTATTGACAGTTAACTCAAGGCTTGGTTTTCATTTTCCTTTTCTACATGCCAGTAGAAAAAATAAGACTCTGTGGAGTGTATTTTTTTTACATACTTGTGTTTATAAATGTACCCCTCGTTAATCTCATTTGTCAGTTTTATCAGTGTGTCAGGAATCCACCTATACGTATAACAATGTAAAATCCTCACTTGTTCTCCATCATTTCATAGCTACATCATTTACTGTTGATATTAACCATTTGTCTCAGTCGCATGCTTTGTAATGCAGGCTTCCTTTTCTTTTTCTGACTCTGAAAATGTGAGTTGAATGTGTACTTCTGGAGAGCTTTTTCCAGAGTTTTCAGACGGTCTAAGTGCTGAGCTTTGAACTGTCCTATTCATTTTGATTTTAACAAAATGATAAAATGACAGTTTAACTTCTAATAGTGCCACTTTTGAATACCTGAGCTGTTGAATGGGTATTTCTACTTAAACACATAATTCCTGATGAACTCTGTTTCTGCGACTAACTGGAAAAACAAAAAGAGAATGTTTATGGGTTTGCAGGTTGAAGTATCATTAAATGTGCTTTGATTTCTGTGAGCAATTTGCACATGGGTTGGGAACATTTTCTTTGTATGTAAAAACATTTCACACTTGTCTAGGTGCATTATGGGATGTTTATTGTTCTTTGAAGCATGTAGTAGGGCCGCTGGTAATGTAACCGTGGTCTGATCTCTTATGATAATTTTGTTTTGGGAATGTAGTAATATTTACACAACTGGAGTCCTGAATCTTAGCCATGTATTTATCTCATGGTACTGGATATTAATTTCTTTTTCATTTTTTCTTTTTAGTTCTTTCACACTTGTAGGTAAAAGGGTGGAAAATCTCACTTAGGAACAAGTTTAGTGATTCAAGACCTGGAGAAATTATAGAATCCCGGGAGGACTTTTGGATGATTCATCTCTTCATCTCTTCATAGTAAGACGACAATAGTAATTACATATTTGCTAAGGCATGTAATGGAATAATCTAGCAATATTGATCTCTAGTAACTTTCATGAAAGATATGATTGCTTTGGCTAATAGGCATTTTTTGATATGAATTTACTAATATAAATTAACATATAAATACTGGAAAAACAAAAAGACATGACAGTAAATGTAGGATAAATCCCAGCAATACTGATAGTTTCATTATAAGACAGTGACAGAGGTATTAGTAACAAAAATAATACAGAAAGCAGTATTTTTATTGCTAATAACTCAGTTCTTAAAATGCTCTGAGCCAGCATATTTGTTTTTATGGCCATGTCATGTGTCACCTGGATTTCCAATCTGATTTCATGTGACACCAAATGCAACAGGTACTTGGGATTATAGTAGTGCAACATGACTGTAGGAGCATACAGCCAGAAAAAGAAAGTCATTAGGGACACCACTAATTAAACCCGAAAATGTAGATTTATAGAGCTGTTTTCCAACCTGTTCCTGATAGACTGGCCACTGAGAACATCTGAAATAGTCATGCTTTTTCCCTTCCCCCAAAGTTCCATGAGACTATATATCCCAAGTAGTTACTGCTCTACATCTTATAATCTTGGTTGTCAATAATGAGTTAGTTTTAAGAGATTTCATGTCACAAAGTATAGTTGCTCGTGGCTCACAGAGGAAACAGTCCCCTGAAAATAATAAGCCAAAGACACATTCGTTCAGCAACTTCAGTGAATAACTGAGGTCTGAGCTATGACCTGGTCTGAAAATGGAGAACTTCATAACTGCACCCGCAGGGACTGGATTGAAACCTGAGGGTTTTGTAGCCCAAAAGATTACGTAGCACTCAAACACCTTGCATTGGTGAGATTTGTTATTTATTCTTTTCTTTTTGTTTTTAAATATGCAGCTCTTGTATTCTGATTGTGTACAGACATGAAAATTTAATTACAGATGTGACTTCTAGACGTAAAAAATCTAATTACAGATGTGACTTCATATTTATTCTCTTTTTATGATGAACTTGAAAGATGTCATTTCCAAATGAAGTCCTGTGTCCTTTATCAACAGCTCTGGTAAACACCATCTTATTTACACCTAGGCAGAGGAGGTCTGCTTTTCCAGGAAGTATATGAATCTCAGGTGGTAGGGGAGAGAGTAGAACTTTCCTCAAGACCATATATCTGGTTTTGAGAGTAAACTTCATTTAGGGTCAGAAATAAGACCAACGCATGTTTCCTATGCTTTGTCTATTAAGATCTAACACTTCCTACAGCACAATCAAGAGATTTTTAGCCCTGGTAAGTTAATATGGTCTGCATCTCTATGTTTATACTTGTGTTTCTGATCCTGATTATACCTTTTGTAACAGACCAATCTCAAGTGAATTTGGTTTAAATAAAATTTCATAGGCAGTTGGGTGGGGAACTGTGGGTGACTGCTGTTAGTGCTGAATTGATGGAAAGACTGCATATTCTCAGCTCTAGTGACTGGATATATACACAAACCATGGGAAAAATTTCAGTCAGCACTCAGAGTCCATAATAAAACAAATCTTTAATTCAAAGTTATTACTACTTGTTTTGACTAGAAGGGGTTAGCTTGGGTTTTTTTCCTCATTACTTATACTGTAAGATTTTCCTGTGGCATTTGATACTAATATAATGTCACAATAAAACATCTGGTTTATATTACCTGAGTGCAATGATTCAAATAGTTAAGTAATTGTTAACATGCAGTTTCCTACTGTTATCCTGTGTATTTTCAGTACATTACAAATAAGATCTGCCTGCTTTTTCTTGAAAAGTGTTACTGGTAGTTCAGTTTTCCTATCCCACAGGAAGTATTGAAAGCCACAGTTGCCATTCTTTCCTAGCATTTAGTCGTTTCTTCCTCCTAAAATTATCTTTAAAATTCTACATGGGGTTTTCCCTTTGATTTTTAGTAAAATTTTCTTTTAAAAGTGGTTTGTTTTCAGAAAAAATGCTAACATAAATAGAAGTATTACAACTATAAATTACTGTGTTTGTGAGAAGTTGTACTGTTATATTGATATTATTTCTGTCCATAGCTCTTGCTATTCCACACAATCTGATGTTTTTACACCTCCTTCTCACCTCCTGTTAAGAGAAGCTTTGCTGCTGTTCTGATAAGTATTCACAGATTTACTTTTTTCTATAATTCTCCACAGATATATATATATACTGGAATAATATTCTAGTTGTCCTTACTGAATTTTTTGTCAAATGAGGGTTCAAACAAAAGACTCTTCACCAGACTCATGGTTTGCTGCTAAATATTTGATACACCCCTATCAGCAAAATGTTTATCTGTTGTTAAATATTAATGTTTCCTGTTGTTATCTCCCTAGTTCTCATTCATAAAATTTCATGTTTTCACCTGGTTGAAGATTTTTAGAGAAAATTGGAGGTGGGTTATAAAAAATAAATAAAAATGAAGGGGACTAGATTATTTCCAGTGGGCACGGGAAGAATTAGTCCCTCTGCAAATGAAACATTTTATCAATATCCCATACAGGCATTTGAAGCATCCAGTAGAAAACTGAAGAAGTTTTATAATAAACATTACCATTTTATTACATTTCTGTTAACTCCCATAAAGCTGTAAAGATCTGTGTTTGTTTTGAGGTATTTGCTTTTCTTTTTTCAGACAGTGAAGTAAAGTATTATTAGTTTATTTTCGTAGTCTCGATGAAGCCAAGAGGGAAGAGCAAGATTTTGTATATGGCTAGATTTTTGTTATGGTTTTCTGAAGGTGGAAAATTAATTGATGATAGTGTAGGGCAAGAGAAGAAAGGTCTATTTACATTTTTGGATGCGTGAACAGTCAGTCATCATGTAGTATCCAGCACTCACAGGACGAATATTTCAGAGAAAACCTGAAGTTCAATATACTTTCACAGTTAGTTCATCATGAGCTGCAGATACATTTATAAAGCAAGATAAATACAGGTAAATATATTTTTAAATAGCCAAACCAGGTCACATTATTGGTCAAATTATTAGAAATAATTTTCAAGGAAAACTCAAGAAACTACAAATATTCATGTAGCAGCCTGCTTAATCATTCAACATTAAATAGATGCACACTACAAACATTATCATTGTCATTCTTAGCATGTGAAGATTTGGATCATTCTGATGTATCAGCTTGAATTAGATCAGCCAGACAATTAATAGTTGACTGTGTAGATCATTTTTATACTTGCATAAAGAGTTTGAGAAAAATTACTGACTATATAGAACTGAGATGGCGTGGAAAGTAAAAAGGCAAATGAGAACCAACAGCAACTTGTTTGCACTTGCAGTATGATATAGCAACAGAAGAGAAAGCTTGAACAGTATTGGGACATCTACCCAAAGACATGAAGGAAGATAAGGTTATAGCTTCCTTCTACATAATTACCTTAGAGATATTCGAAACAAAAAGAGAAGAAAAAGTCTTAATATCTTAACTGTAAAATCTTATCATTTGGAAAGCTCTTTCCAATGTGTTTCACATAAGCTTGAGATTTGTAACTGATCTTACAACATATTTTGGAAGGAAAATTGCTGCGTCAAAATTGGATGCATATAATGCCTATGGTCAGTATAGTTTCAACTTTCATGATTCTGATTGTCCTTTTATGACTTTAACATACATGAGAAGATAGACTCTAGTTAGTTAAAAAGAAACAAAAAATGGTAATTCTGCTTTAAATTTAAAATTTGATCCCCAATGTGTCCCTGTATGAAAGACCAAGTTGGACACTGAAGCAGGAATAATTGTCTGTATGAATGTAGGATAGGGAGTAGCTCACTAAGTGGATCTATAGAAAAAAATTGGCATTGTATTGGATCACAAAGTGAATGAGTCAAAAAATATCATATCACTGTAGAAGACAGCTGTCTTCAATTTCATTTTAAAGGTTTGACTGTACCTCCATGAGAAAAGAAGCAGAACTGCAGGAACTCTTAATGTCAGAGCCATCATTATTTTCCCCAAAACATGCAACTGAGGTATTTTTTCCCAGTCATTTTACTAACCTCCTCCTGAGTAAATAGCACACTCTTTATGTAAGTATATGTACATGTATGTGGAAAAGTGGACAAAATAGATATGGCCAAGTTTCAGTTCTGCTTTGCTGCTGTTTTAATGTTCTTGAGCTGAGACAAGTTATTTCTGTATACTGGACAATGTACAGTCTTTTAACTAAAGCCATGTTTTACTGCACAGGTTTCCTTGACGCCACTAGCAGCTCTTAAGATGAATTGAAATACTATGTATTACTAATGTTCAATATAAGATATAATATGTTATTTTCTCTAGAAAACATAAAAAGAAATTCTGATTTTTTTCAGATGTATCTGAACAATGTGGGATTATTGTGAAGAAATTTCAGGCTTTTACAAATCTGTTGTCGCTTGGGTTTCTTTGTGGGTTGTTGTTCTTTTAATCACAGTTCAGATTGCTAGCTATAGTGTTTGGTGCCAAAGTTCTGGAACATGTCCTCAATCTGTGCCGAGGTAACTATGACTTCCTGAAACGCCTTCCTGTCCCATTGCTCCTGTACATCATTTCCTTTCTGGAGCTTGAAGATATTGCCAGGCTTTCTCAAGTTTCAAGCAGATTTGAAATGGTAAAAAAAAATTAAAAATGAAAATTAAAAAAATTATGTAAATTATTTTTGAATTGTTAGCTCTTCTGTGCAGCATGTTGGTTTTGACTCGTGTTAAATATAATAGTCAATATGTCTGCTTTACTTAAAGTTTGAGGCAATAAATTGATCATCTGCATACAAACAAGTGAATGGGTGCAATAAAAATTAGATCTTACAAAGGCAGTTAGAGACACTGTGCTTATCCTGCAAAATTTTGTTGCATATAATAAACACAATGATCCAGATAGTTCCGTTGTAACCCATGGTTGGGTGTTATACACTGCTTCCAGGATTAAGTATTTTAGATGTAAACTCTATGCTTTGCATTATGATTTGTATTACTGTAATGTCTAGAAACTTCAACCACAGACCAAGATCCCCTTATGCTAGACTCATTAACAAACAAAAAAATCATTGCTCCTGGAGAGCTTGTGTTTTAAGTCTTTGACAAAAGACAGGAACACAAGGAAAGAGATTTTTTCAGGAGTTTTTAGACCTCACAGCGAGGAACTGTAAGAAGCACAGAGGCTGATTGGAGCGAAGGGTAGCCTCTCAGTGCTGAATGAGGGGTGACAAACCAGGAGGGATGGCCAGGAAGTCCCAGGAGAATGAGGGCCAGTCTGTTGATGCAAAAACAGAAAACTCATAGGATTACCTTAGGCTGTTGGAAAGCTCGTCTATTCCAGCTTCCTAGTCTGTGCAGGGTCAGGTAATTGGAGGCATGAAAAGATAGTATGTTCAAAGCTGTGACCTAGGAAGCTTATTTCTGTGGGTCTGAATACCTCAGTATTGCATTTTCTGTCCCACTCAGAGCCTGACAAACGGCTGGTGCAGTAACTCAGGTAGGGGGAGAAAAGGGTTTTAACTTATGAAAATAGGAAGAGAAGCATATTAAAGAGAAAAATAACTTGATTTTTATCCCCAGGGCTGCTGTAGGAGCCTAGAATGAAGCCTGTCAAGTTATTGGTTGTATGGTTACTGAAAATGTAAGTAGTGGTGAGACCTCAGGAGGAAGATTAAAACAGGTTTAGTCATCCTCAGTCAGATCTGACAGGTAGATACTCTCTGAAAGACTTCAGAGAGACAGATTAACTTGTTATTTTGGAGAACAGGACGTGTTCTGGTACAGAGTACATCTCCAAATTGTATCTGGATGAGATTACTCACAGGGTTTGTATTATTTTGAGGCCATGTGGACCAAGAGTTCAAGAAAAGTTCTGTGGAAGACTGCTGACAGTTCAAGAGGACATGGCTATACTGTTCCTGTGGCATGCCTATAAAGACATTGCAGATGCTTTAGCAAGAGTGAGTTCAAGTGAGCACAGTAAATAGGAGATGGTGCAAAGAAAGCCCAGGAGAAAATGGTGAAATAGTAAAATAGAGCATGTTGTGAATTTAGAGATGAAGGGCAGATAGAAGCAGATAAATTTGCTGAGTTCTGGGGTTTATTTCAGTTTGAAGATAAACCAGTTGATATTGTGACTGGGAAACAAGTGATAGAGGATGAGAGAATAAAAACAACTAAAGGAGAGGAAAAGAATGAATAGGAGGAGGTCAGGAAATGATTTATTAGTGTATTTGAAAGCAGTCTGTCATTTGCAGAGTGCAAACTGAGTAGGATGAGGTACTGAAATAACCTATTGCAACTGGTAATGCCATATTCTCTTTCTCTCATTTCAGCAGTATTTTTAAGGAATTAAAAATTTGCCCCAATACTGTAAGTTTTCATTTCCAGATTAATTGACATGTAGGCTGGAATGCTGCTTTCTGCAGAGTTATAGCATATTCAGATTTTCCAATAGGGAAAAATAGAACAGTCTCTGCACTCAGGACTGAAAAGGCGAGTGAGAGGCTCCATTCGTACATCCCGTGCAGTGCGCCCCTCGTAGGCTGAACTCCATTTGTTACCCAAAGCATGGCACTTCTCTGACTGTGTAGTTCTGAACGTAAAGGCTGCTTTCCAGAGTATTCTGATGCTTTCAATATCTATTTCAGAGTACTTTAAATTGTCTTAAGTGCTGTTTTTAAGGGTTATAGAAGAAGCTCCATCTCAGAAGAAAGTACAGAAGTCCTAATGTGGACACCACCGTTCGAGCACTGCTTGAGCTTTCCAAACATTTTTCCAGCGAACTGCTCTCCTGCGGTGTGTCCCAACACAAGCTCGGGGTGGGGTTCGTTCAGTTCGTTTCGTACCAAGTCTTCAGCTAGCCAGGACAGGCAAAACGCCGGCTCTGCCCGAGCTTGGGATGCGCTCCCGCCAGAGGGAGCAGGACGCCCAGCGCACGGCCAGAGTTCTCATTGCTATTGCGCAATTGAGAAGCCGCTGACCGGGAGAGAAAGCCGCAGTAAGGACAGAGATCATAGCTTTTTCTCTCTGTATTTTTTTAACAGAGCACTGTATTTGGAAATACAGATCGATGATACTAAACCGCAGTCTCTGCTATTTTTGACTTAATAATGTCCATTTTTCATAGGAGCAGCAGGATGGTGAGAGACAGAGAGCAAGCAGAAATATAACAAAAACTTTAAAAATGCATATATTATCATTTCAGGACTTCTACAGCAATCTTTCCCCAATAATCCCTGCTTTTCCTTTGCTAAAGTATGCTAGCATGTTGTGTGTGCCTGCAGTCTGATCACTCTCCCAATACAAGAACAATAAAAATAGAACCACACATACTGTGATACAGCTTTGCTGTAGTTAAGTGAATACAGCGGTTTAAGGTATCTAGCTACATCAGCAGTATGGAACAGAAGTTATACCGGGACTTTTACTTTTCTCTTTCTGTTACTGCTTGTGACAGACATACCAGCCACTTGCATTGCAGTAATCCAGTACAACTCCCTGCAATTACACATTTAGAAAAGTGGAATGTTTGGGGAAAGAATTAATGTTATTAGGCTCTGGTGTAACCTAAAATAGAGATAATATACAATGACACAGTATCTTCCTAATTATTTTTAATGATGGTTCTGTCACCCAACAAATTGCATGAATTTTTCTTCCTGTTTATAATGTAGTATTTGCATCTGATTGTGTTTATGGAGTCATTCTGAAAGAGGGAGGCATCTCCCAAGAAACAGTCTTAATCCTATATTGCTTCAGAAAGCTTCCTAGAATTGCATTTCCAGCATAAGTCCAAAGGCAATTTGCTGCTTTTACTTACCTTGAAAACAGATTCTTGATTGTGATGTGATTTCTACATCCTGACAAGTTCTTTTTCAAAATCATACACAGCTTCATTGATTCTGTGGGGCTGTATGACTTACATACAAGGAGAGTATGAGGCATTACAGCTGCTTTTAGTGTGTCAGATACCACACGAGAAGAGACTTCTCAGATTTTCCACAGAAGAACATGCAGTATCTTGTGCTGGCAAAACTTCCACTGATGTCATTGTGAGTTTTAACTAATGCTGCATCTTTCAAGATGGGCGGGCAGTTTGCACTGCAAGTGACCTTCATACAAGGCACCTGTGTTGTCTAAACACATTTTGTGTAGTGAAATCATCAGCAATGAGTAAACCCCTCAGTAATAATTTTAAGCCTCTACTTTTAAGCCAAATAATGATTGTAAGTCTCTACTTTCTCTTACTAGAGATTTGTAACAGTAATGTGCTCTGGGAAGATACTGTGGGGAACTTGTGTAGCACAATTACACCTGAAATGAAAGAACTTGCACAGGAAATGGCCTGGAATCGATTCTTCACAGTCTTCAGCTACAGCTGCAGGTTTGAAGGAGGAGGCAGAAACAAAACAGAACAAAAACTGAGTAAAGACCCAAGTATTAAAAACAGTGATTGCAGTATTTGGATATATTAGTGTAATAGTCAAAGAGTGTATTACATTTACAATTTTTTAATGTCAGTTATTAAACTTGAATTTTATAAACTGATTAAAAACTATGAATACGGGGTTCTTAAATGATTGTTCCTTTATAAAGTAGTATTTTAATCCTTTGAAGATATTTGCGAATTTATATTAAGAATATTTTGTTCTACAACTATATACCAATATTCTTGAAGCATTTGGTGACTGTAGATCCTTAGATAGAAGAAACGGTTAAGTATATTCTTTCCTCTTTGTGACTCTTTCCTTTTAGGACAATGACATAAATATCATGATGTGCATAAAATACTGTATTCATAAAATTTCTGTTCTGTTTAATAAAACACTGTAAAATGTAATTTTGCTTTAGAGAGATGATTTTAAGAACTACAGTATGTAAGCAGAGCTACTAAACAACACACCCTCTTTTCTCACTTTCTGTCAATTTACCAGAAAAGAATTTTTTCTTAGCTTGTGCTCTCATAACAGATATAGGCAGTTTCAGGTTAGGAAACTAGAACCCATGTAGTCAGTATGGACTGACTGAATATTAGTTTTAAATCCTAATTTAACTCACTTTTGACAGGCTACCTTCCCTTTTCCTTGATCAACCACGTATCCGTCCCTTTCGCTAGAAGAAATAAGAATAATAATTTTGCAGGAGAATCTTCATTTTTAAGCTTAAAAAGAATGAACTTAATTAGTAAAACGAACAGAAAGTGAAATTTTGGGTAATGTAAGTTTATTCCATTATATGGCCCAGTAAGGACTTCTATAGGAAGTTATATTGCAGATATCATAAGTGAACAACATATTATGCATTACAGTAATATGCAAATAAAGTTAATTTTGACAAAAGACAAAGTGAAGATCTAAGTGTAAAGGGTACATATCTTTCAGAAAGGAAATGGAGGGAAATCATCAATATATATTACACCAATAAAAGATAGCTCAGTTAGTTAGAATAAGCCAGCAGCAGCATTCACACCAAGAAGACATATAAACCTGTAACAAAAGAACTGATGTGAAAGTGTAGTTTACCTGACTGTTTCCTCCAACAAAAAGGCTGATTTTAAGACATTGCTACCTGTGTGTTCACACCATGTGTTGCAGTTTGCTGCCAACTCAGTTGTTTTAACATAAGTTTTAAAGGCCATACATAACTCTCCTGTATGATTGAACTGATCTAAATCTTAAAGTAGTTCAGGGGGTTCTTAAGGTTTTATTTTTCAATTCGGCTCATTTCAGTGATCTATTTTAAAGTATGACCCTGCCAACAGTTGTAGAAGTGTGAAACTATGAAGCTGGTGAATTGCAATATAGAACAATACAAAGTATGGTTCAGAACTTTTTGTTAACCAGCCTTGCAGTTATGAAGAAGATCTCTATAATGATACCATTGCATTCTGAACTGTTTCCCAGTATTTGTTCAATATCATTGAATAGTATCAATTGCTTTTAAAGAATTCCAGCAGCATATATCAGTGTTAAACTATGAACCTGATTTGTCTCAATAAACTTTCAAAAATGCTAGCAGGAAAAAAACCTACAGTGACCTTTATTTGATCGGAAAGTTAACTTCAGACTCACCTCTCAAAGCTGGAAAAAGTGTGTCCTGCATCACCATACAAAGCATTCTGCATTGATTACCAGGTATTTCATGTTAAAAAAAGTAATTTGAATATTTTAAATGGTCTTTAGCTCTGCCATGCTCTGCATTATCTGATTTTCTAGTGAATAAACATCTCAAATGTGACCAGTCTTAGACAGTTCATGGTGTGCATTATGACATTATAACAGGTTTTGGTATTAATTTTATTGCAACAAAATTTAGTGTGCTGTAGTCCTGTTCTTTCTAAAAGTATATTTGGACAATTTTGCTTAACTCTGTTTCTCTAGTAGTTTACTTGGCAAGTCCCATGGAGGGAGTCACTTGCAATGTTACAAAGTTCTGCAATACCTCTAATTTGGTAAAGCAACCAGAAACTTCCAACTGTTTCTGGAAACATTTTCCAATCTGTGAATAACAGTAATAATTTCCATATGTTGCCTGTTTCTGCTTTTATGTTTTCCTTCAGCAGCATTGTCACAGCATTTATAATGCAGCTTATGTATTGAGGATGGCTACTTCATCATGCAGTTAATAAATTAAAAATCCTTGAAGAAGAGAGTAATTTCAGAAAAAATGTAAGTACTTTCCTTCAGTTTTGCATCACAGAAATAGTAACTTCTGTACACTGAATTAATTGAATTATTGTACTAGCATTTCAACACTACCTGACTAGCCAGGTAAGAAATACAATCATTTTCTCATACTCAGTAACTAATCTTTTATCAGACAGAATACATAGTAAGAAGAGCTCTTATAAATCGTTCATATCCTGATCAAATTCTCATGTAAGACCAGTGTAAATCAGGAGTAACTGCACTGCAGTCAATGAAGTTTCACCGATGTGTAGTGGTGAGTAGTAAAAAGAGAACCAAGGGTACAGGCTTCTAGCATTGTTTCAAGTTTAAAAGACTAGCAGGGTGCTTTTAATTACTTATTTGTTAGTTCTTAAAGTAAAAGATCTTAACTCATTTAAAAAACACATTTCTAATAATTTATTAGCATTATGGTGCACATTTGCTTTTCTCTTATGTATAGCTCAATGTGGTTGGTTCTGTACGAAAAACAGCTTCATAATGTCATACAATAGAAACATGAAAACAAAGAAAATTCTGTAAAAAAACTTCTGGAATTTGTTCTATACTTGTGCTTCTTCCGTAGATTTTTCCCTTGGTTGTTTCTTTTGAATACAAGGTTGTATAAGTAAAAATACTATTCCCACCATGTATAGCAAGCCAGATATGTAAAAAGAATAATCATATTTCTGTGTGATGTCATAGATCCAACCTGCAAAGTAAGGACAAAACATGTTTGTAACAAAGCTTGACAACAAGGTATGTTGCATGGGAAGACATGAAAAATACTGCACATTTCTTTCATGACATTTCAGTCAAATCTATACGAGGGTTTTGTGGAAAAAAAGACGTGGCAACTGTCTCCTCCTTTAGATGCTACAAATGGAAATGTATTCACAAAATCTCCTGTTCATACATCAGAACCCCAGACCAGTGCAAAGCTTATCCCCTTATTTAAGTGTCATGGAAGATTTAAAATGGCACTCTATCTATGTGCCATCCTAAGAAGCCAAGCAAGCCTTCTCTCTAAAACTGTACATTTTTCAAACAAGTTGCCACAAGTCTGACTTTAAAATAGACATTTTGGAATCCCAAACCAATCAATTCTTCCACAATGCTACTGGTTTTGTAAAATGCCCAGTACTGCCGTTCAAGTGCTGTGCCTTGTGCAAGCAAACACATTCCCAATAGCTTTCTCAAAGACTCACATACCGATAAAAGACTTTTCAAGAGATACAATTTCAGTACTGCAATGACTCTCATTCCAACCTTAATTCCTCTGCAAAAATATATTAAAGTTACTTCAGAAAGGTTTGAGAGCCCAAAATAGCAAAATTCCCTCATGTCATGCTGACTGCACTGCAATGTAACCTCAAGTTCAGAAGATTTTTTTTACAACAACTAATTTGCTTCATTACTAATGGCCAAATACAAAAACATGTTCAGCACAGCCTAAGAAGTGCTGAAATAATATATGGTAGAAAAAGTGCTGCTTTTTAAAGGGGAATGAATGAGCTTTCTTATAAATCACATCAGTTCACTCAAAGGTGGAGAGAAAAGGCGAGAGCGTTCTCGCTTTTCTTGGTTGCTTGTGCTGCTAATAGCTTCAGTTCAGCCTCATGCCGTCCCTGATTGACCACAGCCATTACTCACAAGGTTTCTTACTGCTTTCTTCTGATTTGCATCTCTCTAAAAGATAGCTGAAGTCTGGCTATAGTGTTATCAATCAGTACCTGCATCTCTTTTGTCCTTCTCCGCCTCTTTCTATGAGAAAATTTAAGAATGTTTGTTTAAACCTAAGAAACTTAAGGGACAACATACATACACTTCTACCTTCTGCTGTGGATGGCAATAAAGAGATTATGAGCAGTGCAGTCCCCAAAGTAGATATTTCTGGATGAAGGAAGGCAAAGCTAAAAGTTAGTTAAATCGACACATCCATTGGCAGCTTAGAGTGGTGACACCCAAACACACTTTATAGTTCTTAGGGGTATTACTATGGTACAGACACCTGCCTACCCTGAAAACTATTTGTCATTTTTTCATCTAGATAGAGGCATGAGTATGTATAGTGCCTACACTGCACAAAACACATTAAAATAGGTTAAACCGTTCTCATTTTAAAAAAGGTGTATGATAATACTTTAAGGAAACATGACATTAAAAACATAGATTTAGTAGATTTGGGGTTATTTGCAAGGATTGTGATTTGTATTATGTGAATAGTGAGATGGTACCCAGCAGATGGGACCTGTACATCTGCACAATGTAAACCTGGATGGTACTGTCCATTCTGGAGCAGCTGTAATTCTGTTAACTACACATGCTCATAACATATGAAATCTTAATAATATAACGAGTCACACGGTTATTATACAAACATCTGTTGGTCAGCAATCTGAACTTCTTACCTGCAAAGGGTGGTCCAAACAATGCAGATATTCCATTGGCACAAATGATGATGCCATAAGCATTTGCAAGATGTTTAGTTCCAACTAAATCTTCAGTCACAACAGGCATTAGAGAAAAATAGCCACTAGAGAATCCTATTAGAGCACAAACCACAGCCAGGCTAACGTATGTTTGCATTAGTGGCAAAGTAAGAATGCAAGTGACCAGGGTAAAGTTAGCCACGAGGAAGACATTCCATGTGCTGATGCACGGGAGATCAGAGATGATTCCAAGGATAACTTTACCAAAAATATGAACAATGGCTATAATGGATGTCAAAGGAAACATATTGTTCTGACTAGACAAGTTATACTGCTTGACTATTTCTGGAAGATGAATAAAAGGAATGACAAAGCTGCTATAGGCAAACAAAGCCCAAATAATAAAGGCCACAAATACTCTATTGGTAAACAGTGATGCAGCTCCAAAGTAGCTGGAGTACCATATTGCAAAGCCCTTCCTGACTGCAACTGTCAGTTGGCTCACTGTCTTAAGAATGCGCAGTCCATACATGTTCCTTCCATCTCTGGATTTACCTCCAGATTCTATGTGCTGAACACCGTCAAGCACATCTTCATTTGTTGCCTCTTCTTTTTTTTCTGGTTCTTCACTGAGGACTCCATTAGATTTTACAGTCTCTGCAGAATGGGACAGAGCTTTTGCCTGATTATCTTCACTGTTACTTCTCACAGCATATTTTTCACTAACCATGTCTTTGGGAGAGAGTGGTCTCATAAGCGCTCCGCAGACGCAAAGGTTCAGGGAAATAGCACCCTGGATAAACATGGCGTTCCTCCACCCAAACTCGATGCAGAGGTACTTCAGTAAGGCAGTCATTAGGAAAGCTCCAAACCCTGTTCCTGTGGTACTGAGTCCTTGTGCAAGTGCTCTTCTCTTCTGAAAATACTGCCCTACCATGACCACTGCAGGCAGATAAACCATGCCACTTCCAAGGCCTATGGAAATAAAACCCAGAATTAATCTGAACCTTTTTGCCAACAAGATAAAAAGCAGTGAAAAACACATCAATTTTATCCCTAACTTGTGCTCAAGCACAGTAGTGAAAGCAAGAATAAATATTCAATTCTCATGTTAGCTTTCATTTCCCTCTTACAGTATTTTCCAAAATTTGCAATGCTCATTCCAGTGAGAACATAATACTGCTATTTAGCTGCTGGAAAAACTTAAACAGATGGAAAATAAAGCCTTTACCTCAGTTCAGCATTACACCACTGGAAAGTCCCGAACATCCCACAATAAGTCAGGGACAGTTAATGTGGGGACAAACAAACAAACCCTATTTTGAAGTATCTATACTTGTAATACCTGCATCCGGCTGTATCAGCAACCAGAAACTGCTTAGTGGGCCCGTCCTGTCGCTTTTGCACAAGTTCACCAGCAATGAAGATCCAGACTGACTTTTTGTTGTTGCTTTGTAACTGTGGAGCCACAGTGACTGTGAGGTATGTTTCCGGAGTAGGCACAGGGGGGTTAGCCCAGTGCTGGGACCTTGGGTGGCTTCTGGGTTTCTCTCTGGGCACTCCAGGGAAGTCCAGGCAGGGCCACACAGTAGCTACACAGGCATATTCTTAAAAGACAGATCTCTGTGTAGAAAATCCCTCACTTGTAGTTTTAAAACAGGGTATTAATAGTACTCATTTCAAGCAGAAAGTGTTGAGAGTTGTGCAAATACATCATTAAAGGTAACAGTTGCCCAGTTTTTCTCAAAGCAAATTCCTGACAGAGAGGATTAGGACTGGAAGAGGTGCATGCAGAAGATGCTTCCAAATTCACTGTGATCATAATTTAGAAGAGTGGTTTGGGTTTGAAAGTTTTCCTAAAATAGCTGATAACATAGCTGTGTGCAGCTATATTGGAGAAAGAGCAGTTATACCAGCAAAGCCTGGAAAAACCCACCTCAACATCACAGCAGCGTACCACGGTCAGAGTTGACCTGTTTTGCCTGTTAGAAGTATGTACTTCTTTGCTAGGCAAATGCAGGATCAGGTTGAAATGAGACATTTTTTAATTATCTTTTCATTCTGTGGACTACAAAGCAAAACACAGTCCTACTCCATGCAAAGGCATGTCCCCTCCACAGGTAAATACAGGGCCACAGGCCTCCCCACTCCTTTTCCTCACAGGTTTGTGGCCCTTCATTGTGATGGCAGCAGCATGGCCGGCTCTCGTCTCCCTGCCTGGCCCCATGCAGAGCCTCGGGGGCATTTTGCCCCTTAGCCCACAGGGACTCCCTGCTGCCAGGGGCTACAGCACCCGCCCCGGGGCTCCCCAGGAAGGGTGAGGGGGAAGAAGGTTCCTCTGCCTTGCTGCTGCTGCTGGGAGGAGAGCCCGTGGAGCTGGATGAAGCTGTTGACCAGGAGGTGAGCGGACAAGGCTCTGAGGAGCTGGGGTGGGGAAACATGCTGAGGTGAGGGGCGCTTTGGGGATGTTAGCTGAAGCAGCAGGATGGCTGTAGTCAGGGAGACAAAGTGGGGATCACAGGGACATACTGCGTGAGGGCATCTGGCACAGTGCGTCACCACCAGGGAGAACAGGAGCCATGAGTAAGCCCACAAGTAATGGAGGCCCAGAAGTAACCGCAGTAGGAGGCGGCCACCATAAGTGAACAGCAGCCTTACATCTGGCGGCCAGGAGAACATGAAAGACACTTCCCTGAGGTGGTGGTGGGTGAGGTGACCGTGAGCAAGGGGATAGGAGTGAGTGGACAGGGACTGAGGCAATGAGTGAGTGAGGAGATCGTGAGTGCAGGGACGGTGAGTGAGGGGATGGCAAGAGAGGACGTGGTGAATGGAGGTCTCATGGAGCTGGAAGAAACGTCTCAGGCATCTCTACACTGTTTTTTTTCCTGCAGCAGCATCTCACTTCTACACCTCATGTAAAAATTTGCCTCCACTTCTTTCTGAAAATGCGGTTTTCACCCCTCTTTAAATTCACTGTATAACCTCTGCCTTTTTGTCTGATATTTTGTGTATGATCCTTCTGAAAAGCAGCAAGGGCTGAGAAAAAGAGTGCGTAGATTCCTGTCTGCTTGATAATATTCAATATATATGGAAACAGAAATTCCAGAAAGGGCAGAACCCTGCCTGTCATTATTGCTCTTTGCTCAGGAATTTACATTACTGAAATCTCTGGTATGGTGGTATGAGGAGTCATCACAACAATCCTTGCTAGTTTCACTTTTTTTTTCCATCCAGAGAGCTTGATAAAAACTATGTAAAGGAATTCTGCAGATACCTATGAAATTCTATGAAAGCATACTCTGAGGGAATGGAGGGTACTGAAGCTATCATAGTACTGTAAACAATTTGGGTTTTTTCATAATGCATCTGTGTGTCACATACAACATAGATACCATGCTTCATTTACAAACGTAACTGGCCATGTTATCCATGGAGTGAATAGTATTTCAAAGCCCCTTAAATTGCTCTGTGTTGCTCAGATAATAATTAAAGACCAAATTTTGTATTTCTTACTTGGATCACCTTAACATTTTTCTTTTCTAATAGCAGTATCACTTTCCAGAAATGAACAATGAATAAAATGGTGCTTTAAGTAGATAATACTGGGTTCTTCTACATAATTTTCTTAAAGTAACTAAATTTTTTCACAAGAAGCCACATTTTGATAGAAACTGAGCATTCAGGCATGAAGTATCTGCTGGTTTTCAAGAAAGATGCCAAAACACCCGTGCCTCTTCATAACTTGATTAGGCTCTTAGACATGTCAAAAGGTTTTCTAGAGAGCTAATTCCAATAAAAATGACAAAATATTACTTGTTTCAGTCATTCTGATTGTAAAAAATGTAACAAAATTAGTTGCTATTTCTTAGTGGTTGTTGATATAATCCAAATAGCCTTTATTAAAAGCTATGTATGAAATAAAGTCTGGGAAAATCACTTGTGGGAGAGGGGGAATAGAGAAAACTGGGATTATAGAAAACTTTTTAGGGTAAAATACAGTTGCCACTTTCAGGACAGTTGGTATGCACGGACTCTACCCCTCCATCGTTCCTTAGGCAACGCAAACTGCTATCCTAATGGAACAATGGAGGTTAGAGCAGAGTGGTGACACTGCAGCCAGGCTCTGTTGTACTCCCCGCAGACCTGGGAATTTGATGGTACCGTACAGCTGATAAGCCACACAGCAGCTGTCAAATGGGAAATATAAGAGAAGATGTCCCTGGCTGAGCCAGCAACTGTGGTGAAATCACTGCCCTTAGGAAAACCCTGCTTATTATAATCTCATTATAATACTAACACACACCTCCATCCCAAAGTTACCTGCCTCCAAGGTACGCCCACTTTATGCACTTCGCATTTTTAATCAGCTATATATTTAAGTGAGAAGTGAGAGAATGTCACACCAATCAATAATAAAAGAATGTATGACTAGAGTCATTCAAGCTCCACCTAAACATAAAGAAACACTATAAAAGTAAGTTGAGAATGGGGGAGAAGTTAGGGAAGACTCTCACAGAACTACTGAGATCAGTCAACGGGCTGAACCTGTCTTCTCCCCCATAGGGACACCTATTGGGTAAGATTTACACTTTATGCGCACTGCATACTGTCATTGGAGATTAGAGCTTGTCTGTCTATTGCTTTAAATACATTTTTGCAGTCACATATTACCACCAGCAATCCACAAACCTTAATTTGTCATGATTTTATATTAATAAACAGTGTCATTCCATAAACTGTCAGTGTTAGTCCTTTGTGGGTGCCAGCAGTCACCAGCAGCAGGTAACACATTCAGATAAAGTGGGCAGAGCCACTGAGGGGTCCCCCTGATGCTGTAGGTGCATTTCCCTGAACAAGTCAGTCAAATCTCCCTCCAATCCCTCAGGACCGTTTGGTGAAGAGTCCCTGTAACACGATGCTGACTGGTTGGGAACAAGGGTCTCAGCATACTGGGGCACTGATCAACAGATCGAATACTAGGAGTCAAGAAAATCTCTACCTTTCACATGACATATAGTCACATGCATTGTCCTAACTGAGGATAAGACAGGGTTAATTTTCTTCATAGTAGCTCATATGGTGCTATGTTTTGGATTTGTGACCCAAACACTGATGATCACACAGGCGTGTGTTAGGTGTTTCTGGACAGTGCTTAGACAGCATCAAGGCCTTTTCTGTTTCTCACACGCCCTGCCAGTGAGTTTTCTGGGGGTACACAAGAAGCTGGGAGGGGACACAGCTGGGACAGCTGACCCCAACTGACCAAAGGGACATCCCATACCAGATGGTGTCATGCTCAGCAGTAACATGGGGAAAGGAGGAGGAAGGGAGGACATTCAGAGTTGTGGTGTTTCTCTTCTCAAGTAACAGCTAGACACATTGAAGCCCTGCTTTACTGGAAATGGCTAAACATCTGCCTGCTGACAGGAAGTGGTGAATGAATTCCTTGGTTTGCTTTGCTTGTGCATGCTGCTTTTGCTTTACCTAGTATTATTTATTTACTATTTATTATTATTTATTCATTATTATGAGAGTTGGGATTAGATATTCTTAAGGTCCTTTCCAACCCTAATTACTCTATGATTCTATAATTCTATGATTAAATTGTCTTTATCTGACTTTCACCCTTCTGAATCTCTCCCCCACCCCACTGCAGGAGAGTGAGCGAGCAGCTCTGTGAGGCTTAGCTGCCCACCAGCAGTAACCCACAACGCCCTTTAAAATGGGTTTTGAAGCAGTACATAGTTAGCATAATCTGGTATTTTATCAGTGTGGAGCAACTCCTGTAGAAAACATTTGCAGTTTCTTCCTGTGACAAAGAGAAGAGTTAGGTAGACATATAATTCAACAGTGCTTTAACATCTTCAAATTCCACTTGTTAGAGTTTGGGTTACATTATATCTTCTAATTAAAAATTACCTCTAATATATTTGCTTGGAAGAAACTGATAAAAATACCATCTTTACATCACAGATTTAAATGACAGCAGAAGTCACTGGGCCTAAACCAGTGAGAAAATAATAAGTTTTCTGAAAAATTAACAGTCTGCAAAGAGTGTGAAAGAAAAGTTGGACTAACTTTACAGTGTAACTTCCCTCCTTATGCACCCAGATAACCTTCAGAGGAAGGAAAAAATGATTGAAAGTGTTTTCAAACATTAGTTCAGCTCTTACCGGCTGTCACTCCAAATGTGAGGAAGAGGTAGTGCACATCTGAGGCATAGGCACTCAGTATCCAACCTAGGGCATTCAGTATCCCCCCAGTTATAGCTGTCTTGCGGCACCCACACATGCTGATGAATAAACCAATGAAAGGGCCTGTTAAAAAACATGGGAAAATGTTATAATTATTTAATTCTCTACACTGTTTAATAATTTTTTTCACACAGACTCACAATGTTTTAAACAAAATGTTAAACATCAGGCTGCTCATGCAATCCGTTTTATTTTCCTTATTACTGTTTAAAATGGTGGAAAGAAAAATTCAACCAACCAACCAAATACTTAGCAAATACACTCAGGACCTAAAATCACAGTTGTCCTACAAAGAAGGGAAGACAGAGGTATGTATATACATGTATGCACAAACATACCCCTCCAGGTATTATTTTGGGTTGATCCACCCATAACTTAAAAGATAATTTTTAGTTTAGCTGCCAAACTGAAATACAAACTGTCCAAACTCAGTATCTTCTCCTCTCAGATAATAGCACAGGGAGGACCACAACCTTCATAGATCATCTTGTTTCTTAATTCTAGTGAGACCTTGAAGTCACAGCCATCCTTTCCTGCCCATGCTGCCTCCTGGAGTAATTGTCTTCTCTATCATCTTCCCTGTTGTTCCCTTCCTCCCCCTAACTTGTAAAAATTGTCCCATTGACATTAAAAAGGCAACTTGGGCAGCTCTGCAAATAAAATGGAAAACTGTAAGAAGACACTTGAGGGATGAGTGGCAAAGATATTCTAAAAATCTTACACAGTTTTGAAATAAATTAGGCTGGAACATACCTACTATAAGTGTAATGCCCATGCTGAGGGAACTAACCCATGCTGTTAAGCCACGACTTTGATTAAACTCTTCAAGCCATTCCATGTTGAGTATTCCAAGGGCCATTTGGGACCCCATGATAAGTATGTGCACAAGGAAAGAGGAAAGTACAATCATCCAAGCCCATCCTCCATCGATGTTTGGATTAGGCTTAATTGGCTTACTTCCAACTTTTGAGTCCTCTCCAAAATCATATCCAATATCCTCTCGACTAGCATACATTTTCTCCAAGGTATTCTGAAACAAATGCAGTAAATACCCTCAAAATACATATAAAATGCTCAGATTTTGTCATCTGGTTATAGTGAATAGCATAAATCACTACCATATTTCACCATTGTGGTTTAGTGCAGTTGTAAAGCGAATACTGGGTTTTTATTGAGCAAATGTAAAATGCTTAGAAAATTCTCTAATCAATGTTTTGGTTGGGTTTTGGTTTGGGGTTTTTTGTGTGTGTGTGTACCTTATTATCATGGCTATCTATGCAGGATTATTTACAGGATGACGGTAGGCTGCATTAGTTCCATTACAATATGCTTAACTTACTTTTAGATGGCTGAGAGCACTCACTCTTCATGGGTTGACAGGTCATGAAAAAGACTGATCTCTCTCTGTATATTCCTCTTCTGTATTACCTTCTGCTGTCCCAGTAAGATTCGTATTCAAGTTCATAAAGCTTGAGAAAAAAAAAAAGACAGGAAATCCTGAAGAGGCAGGTAGATGAAGTTACAAACTCTTTTCAGAGGAAACCAATTTTGAGTTGTATTTCTTCCTTAGTAGTGGAAGAACAACAGTGAAGACAGAGAAAGGTAAGATTTAAGGTTCTTGATTTTCAAAATGCTTTGCTTACATAAATTGCAACAAGGGGATTGCTACCACCTCTCTGGCAAGCTTTTTATTAGCGTCAGCTTGACAGTTTGCTATTATGCTTTCAGTTCCATAGCTTTAATCCATATAATCCTACTAAAAAACAATGAATTCTTCCAAATCAACGTCAATGCCTATGAGAATCAAACTGAGCGGCAGAGTTATGTGCATAGGTGGGTGTAGGATCAGGCCATAACAGCTTAATTTGATCACTTTGATTTCTTCCATTGTTACTTTAAGTGAAGAGTGCGACACAATGTGAAAATAATTCCAAAACCATTTTTAATTGATTAATAGGCAAGGTGCAGAACCCAGTCTTCCCTCCATCCAATTCTTGCTGCAACACATTGAAATTTTACCCAACTGTGGAGCACCAAATAGGTTTCCATGGAGACTAGAAATGCAACAATACAAATTACCAGAGATGGTGATTTTTTGTCTTCTTTTCTTCTGCAGAGAAATAAAAAGAGCCGTCGGCTTCACAACACTCAAAAGAGAGAAGAAAGTTGTCAAAAACTGACTGAAAAAGCTCCTTATCTGTTTTGTGAGCCCTCAGAAGATATGGCTAGCTCCTCACTATTGAAAACTGGCAGTGAATGGAGCAACTCAGACTCTGTACTAACTGAAAATGTGGGCTGTTCTCTTTAAATATATGCATATATTTTGCTTCTCAAGTTATTACCTTTCCAAACCATTCTACTTTTTTCTTACTGTTAGATAAACATACAAAGAAGGCCTTGAAGTATTTCATACTAACACATCGATGGAGTTGATTGGTCAAAGCTACTGTTTCTTTCACAGAAAACAATGAAAACCTGCCAATGTGTGTAACCTCTCCAGACTGGCTGCTGGGTAAGTTACCTTTGTAGTTAAGTGGCACGTATCTCTTACAGTACACATGTAACTAAAGACAGTTTGAACATGTAGGTTCCTCCAAGAGCTGACTGGTTTGCCTCATACTGTGGATTGAAGCTAAAATACGTTGTATTCCTGGTATGAAATTTTCACAGATGGATACTATTTTCAGACTAAGCTGTCAATAGTCTTAACTCGGCTATGGAAGGTATTGGTGACAGTGAGGAAGAACAACTGGGCACATTTAACATTTGCTGCATGAGCAGATAAGCTGGGACCAATTGTTGAGTCTACACCTCAGTACCAGTAGAAACACACACTGAAATGGCTTACTGGCTTTATCTTTCCAAATCAAGAGGCAGAGAAAAGGGGACTTGACTTATACTTAAACAACTTTAAGTTAAGAACAGAGGTCCTGCAGGGTGTTTGAGGCAGGAGAGGTAGCAGGGCAACAAGTCAGAGCCATGCGGTGGTGCAGGCTTTTTTTTTTGGACATGAGAGGACAGCCTGGGACAGCCTGAGTTAAAATCATACTTCATCCTTCCTCTGCTGTAGGTCTTAAAGACGACATCTCAACTCTTTCCTATTAGTGCACTTGGAGCTTGATCCCCCATTGATGTTATTTAAATGACTAGTTATGGAGGATTCAGCCAATTCACAAGACAGAGAAATACGAACTGCATAAAGGTGATAAAGATAATGAATAACCATGCTAATGGGAAAGAATGAAAAGTAGCAGAATGAAGGCAAATTTCAAGCTGTTGAACATGCTCTGTGCAAGATTAATGAAAATGTATGATGGATATTACAGTACATCTTAGATAATGGAAAACAAAATTATGTAACTGAAGATTCAGAGTCAGGATTAAATGAGGAGCCTCACTTTTCTCTTTTATGCTTTTGACTGGTTTTGTGCACACCTGAATACTAATACTGCATACAAAAGTTCTTTTTTAAACAGGAAATATATATATCTTTAATATATTTTAAATTATTTAAAGCAAAAATGATTGAGATGCAAAGATGTGGCACTTATCTTTGCAATCTTACCAACAGAACAGGCTTAGATTGAGTAGATGCAAGTTAATGTCAAGCTTGCATCAACCCCCACAAATCTTCAGAAAATGTATGTATTTTCCTTTTGAACTGGATTCCTGCTTATTACGACTTTTATGCTACTAACTTTCCACTAACGTCACAAGTTCAGAGTGACTACACTCAAAAGCAGGGGGCATCATCTCCAGTAACTGCTCAGGTTCTCGGGCTCTGGATGAAGCAAGGACTGTATGCCTGGATCCTCTCCCCACTATTGACTCATCACTCTGTGGCCCATCACACCTAGAAAAAATGCACTTTACCTGCCCTCAGCCTTCTTCCCACACCACAGTATTACAGTGCCAAGAACACAGCATCATGGAAAGCAGAGAAGCCCAAGGGACTCTTTGCAATTGTGAAATCCCAGAGAAACTGCAATGAAAACAACAGCAGCTGGTTTGTGAAGCCAGACACATTTCGCCAGTGAGCAAGGCGGTGAAGACCCACTTGCAGCAACAGTGGTTGAATAGAGCCCCTCTCTCAAGGGATTGTGTTTAAAGGCAGGGGAACCTGGATTCTTGTTTGGTCAGCTGGAGAAGGACTAGGGGTTGGGTGTATTTTTTCTTTTCAGAAAATCTTTTTATATTGTATGCACACGCAATATACAGAGCTCTTGCAAACTGGACCAAACATTAGTGGCCACCAAGATACTACATTTTTTTGAAACCCTGAGTCATGAGCTATTTTAGGGACAAATGCAGGTGCTGTAATACAACCAAAGTTAGCAGCAAAACACCCAAGTTCCCTGTAGCATCAGTGGAGCTATGGCTCTCTAGCTTGTATTTGAAGTGGATCATTGAAAAACACCTGATCTCGATGTAAAGTCCATATGATGAATAACAATTTACATATACTTGGTTGACCACTTCCAGTACCCGATTGCCTCAAGTATAGCATAAAATCATAGTTTAAAGGCACTTCCAATTGATAACTCATAAATGCGTTATAAATAGCAATGAGCTTTGCTTCACAGTATTCGCAGAAGACATGCCACACATAACCATTCGTCTTTTGAAGACATACAAAAAGAAAATAAAATTGTTAAAAACATAGTTTATTTTGGGTGTTGTAAGTGTTGGCAGTCTAACTGCAGCTTGCTAATACACCTAGCACTTCAGTTGTCAGTAGCTTCACTGGAGATGTGGATACTAGCAACTTCTGCAGATCAGAGCCCCAGCGTGTAACTCTGCATGCCCAGGAAGGAAGAGAAAACCAGAGAAATTAAATGCTTAAAACGCTAATCTAATTGTCAGGGTCACAAGTTTGCATGAAGTCGTCGGGATCTCCTTTTCCAGGTTCGGCTCCCCGGAGGCTGTGTCCCAGGCCCCACTCAGACCTCTCCGGGAGACCCCTCGGTGCTGCCCTGCCCCGGTGTTACCCACCAGCGGTGCCGCGTCCCCGGGGACAGCCCCAATAGGCTCACAGAGTAAATTTTTCTCCCCTTGGTGCCAAGGGAACAGGCAGCTTGCATCAGGCGCTGTACCTCTGTTCTGTAAACGGTGATAGGCTGTTACAGGAGCAGCCTCAAGGCAGGCGATGTACTTCCCCCACCTCCCACCCCGCAAGGTAATAAACGCGGGAGCTGTACATGTTACGCGCTCCCCACCACTCAAGTTTTAAGCTCATGCATGCAGAACGCTGCTCAGAC
>NW_009915281.1:1130-1546 GCF_000696875.1 Nestor notabilis | reverse complement strand
GGCTGGCGCTGGAGGTGTCTCCTGGCCATGCTCTGCTGGGCAAGGAGCTGACTGTCTCCCTAGAAAGTGCAGGGCAGCTGAGAAGCAGAGTGATGGACTCGGCAGCAATCTTGAGTAGGCACTAACCCAAAGAGAGTTGAGCCCTTCTGTCTGTCCCATGATGAGATTCTTCACAGTTGCCTTCAAACCATTAGAAATTTTATGCCTAAAAAAGTTACTTGTCAGATGTGACATTAGGAAAACAAACAAACAAACCATCTGACATCAGAGACAACCATGACCAAATCATGCTGAGCCTCTCCTCTGCAGCCCCAAAGTGTTCAGAGTTGTGAGTGTATAAATTGAACTTCTGTATCTGACATCCCTCCTGTCCTAACCTGTCACTGCCTTTTTCTCCTATGACAGTGCCCCCAGCC
>NW_009915281.1:0-734 GCF_000696875.1 Nestor notabilis | reverse complement strand
ACGTCCCTCCAGTAGGGGCCCCTCCGGGGCAGCAGAGCTTGTGTCCACATGGCAGCAGCTGCCTGGGGCAGTGGGTTTCTCACTGCTCTGCTGCACACAGCCAATACGTTTCCACTCCCCCTCTGCCGAGGCAATGCTGGGGAGCAGTTCTTCTGTGAAGTCCCCCAGCTCCTCAAGCTCTCCTGCTCACATTCCTACCTCAGGGAACCTGGGCTTCTTGTGGTTTGAGCCTGTTTAGCATTTGGGTGTTTTGTTTTCATTGTGGGGTCGTATGTGCCGTGCTGAGGATCCCCTCTGAGCAGGGACACCAGAAAGCCTTTTCCACGTGCCTCCCTCACATGGTTGTGGTCTCCCTATTTATCAGCACTGGTACATTTTCCTACCTGAAGCCTCCCTCCATCTCCTCCCCCTCTCTTGATCTGGTGATGTCAGTGCTGTACTCAGTGGTGCCTCCAGCCGTGAACCCTGTCATCTACAGCCTGAGGAACCAGGAGCTCAAGGATGCTGTCATGAAGCTGGTGATTGGCTGTGTTTCAGAAGCCATACACTGCCTGCTGTCCTCTGGAAAGGGCTCCCAGTGTAGGTCGTGACAGGCCAAGTGTGTCTTTCCTGCATTAAATTTTTTTTTTGTTTTTCCACTTGTGATGTTGTTGTCTTCAACAAAGGGAAATAAATGATCCTGCAGCATTCTCTTCTCTGTGGTGTCTCCTCACATGGCAGGAATGAAGGGGAAT
>NW_009915280.1:39540-49030 GCF_000696875.1 Nestor notabilis | reverse complement strand
TTATTAATCTGCCAAATATGTCTAGCTTTAATGCTATAAGGCTATAAGCCTGAACAGATGCTTTTTGTATTTTAAAATATTCCAAACAAGCTGAATCTGAGGACATCTTCCAATATATTTCATGATGTCAAGCCACTTGAACATATAATGTTAGAATTATGCTGTAAAAGTTGTCTTACAAGCCAGTGTGGCTTGCTTTGGCAATGCAGCTGCTTAGAAAAGTAGAATTGCTGTAGAAGGTTTATTAAAATTCTGAATAGTATGTATAAGGAACGAGTGCAGAGAATATGGTTACAAAGCTGGTGTGTGTTTTGGGACTGTGAGCCCCAGATTCAGTAATTGCCCCCAATGCTTGTAACTTTCCAGTATCAACTGTCACAAATTACTGTGAGATTGGAGCTTTTTAAATCAGTGTCCTTCTGCAAGAGGGGACAAAAGGGGCAAAAATGCCCACCTTCCTTCCACAGTGGAAATGATTTAAGAAATTGGAATATTTCTGGTCTTCAATGCTGTGTGTGCTGCAGCATCTGCAATATGCTGTGTTCAGGAATGTGGTACTTCTATTAATCATGGAGAGTGTCTAGGATCCTTGGGGCTTGACGTGTGATAGACTTTATTCAGTGGCTGGAAATTTGCTTGTTGTTAATGCAAATACAGAGCTGCATCCCTGCTTGCTCTCCTGAAATTAAAGTTTTTGAGGTATAGACAAGAAACATAAAAGCCTGTGCAAACACTGAAGACCTGAAGCCTAGTTCCAGTGAGCACTGACATAAATAGAAGCAATGGAAGTCACACTTGAGATTCAGAAAGAGCAGAGGACTGAGAAGTTGCAGGTCTGTTGGATTTTATTCTGTGTTTGTCCTGGTTGTTATGTCAGTGTTTGGCAGACTGAATCATCTGCACACAGTGAAGCCTTCTGCCAAGTATATTCAGGTAAAACAGCTCCAGGTCTAGTACTCCACATGGCACATAGAAAATGTGAACACAGTTCCTTCTCAAGTCATACACTTGACCTGTTTAAGTCCCCAAGATTTAAAGGCTGGAAATTTTAAGTGTATTAATGATACTTGAAGAAACAAATAGGAACTAGACAAAAGTTGCCAGTTTACATTGTTTATTGTTTTGGGGCTTTTTTGGTGTTTGGGGTTTTTTTTGAGGGGTGGAGAGGACTGTCTTTTTTTTTTTTTTTTTTTTCCTTCCCTTGAGGTCTGCAAACCACTTTGTCACTACAAATTCAGTGAATATACTCTGCTCCTTCTGGTTATCAAAGTATTGATTAGAAGACTGCCTGCCTCCTTCCCTGTCTAGGCTTGCCTTGTTTCCTTCTTCATGCAACTGTCTTTCCAGCCAGGAAAAGCTGGGTACAACTTTCTTCCATTAGATTCCTTAGTTGACAGCAGCCTCTGTGCCCCAAAGAAAGTTTGTGGGGTGTTATTTAGTTGTTTTGTTTGGGTTTGTTTTTCCACCTCTATCAGACATCTGGCATCCTGGAATATGTTGTTTCTTGCCAGTGATTCCAGTTCTGATGCAAGCCTCGGCTCCCTGTGCAGAGGGGGATTAACAGGTCAGGAGGGAAGGCTGATGATTATGTGGCCTCACTAACTCACTATCAAGTTCATGGACTATGATAAAGTAAGATAAAGTATTTTTTTCCCCTGCATGTAGTTAGCTATGTTTTTTTATCCAAATAGTTAGTCTCTGATGTCTTTTACGATACAGTGCACTAAACCATGAGACGAGTTTAAAATGTGGTGTCATGCTGTGAGTAACCTCTGTGGGAGAGATGGGAGTATTCCATCTGTAGCGCAATGTAAATGCAGCACTGCTGGTGGAAATTCAGCTGTAACTTACTGTCATGCAATGTTCAGTAGGCCTTTTCTCAGAACAGAGTTGCACAGAGGACAGACATATAGCGGAGACCAAATGATGACTCCCAGTAGGTTAACAAAGTTTTCTGTCTCCCTGTTAAGTGAACCAGCAGCAACACTTTAGAGCTTCAAGTGAAATTTAGTTTTGAATTGGAAAAAATAAACTTATATACTGGATTTGCATTTTTACATTATCTTAACTGTAGCTCAAACAGTGCTTGCCCATTCTCAGCTAAGGTTTTTCAAAACCTTTTTTTAGAGTCAGCACAAAATCATCATGAAAAACAAACAAGACAGCTAATTTTTTAAGTCTTACACCCACAACTCTTTCTTTAGAACTGGTATTTGTCTCAAGTGAGAGAACAGATTTGTTGGGTTTTTTCTAAGAAAAAAAAAAAAAGATGGAAATTGTAATGCAGGAACAAAACCTTTCAGCTGTCAGCATTTCTGTAACCTCACAAGACCTGATTTTTATGTCTTAATTTATAATCTTGGTGTGAAGAGAAAACATGTCTTTGTTTCTCCTGTTTCAGATTTGAATAACTGGATTATTATACATAAATTTACTGCATTTGTGCAGAAGATGTGCTGGTTTTAACATCTGCCAGTGAGCTGCATCTTAAATTCCTTCCCCTGATCATCCTTTGGGTGTTATTTTCTGGCAAGTTTGGGACTTTAAACTGTTTTTGAAAATTCTTACTGTAGCAAGAAGATAAATCCATCCATATTCAAGGAAGAACTCTCTCTTTAGCAAGTATACAATTAGGATTCAGCGCCTAAATTATCAGTTTCTTTAGAAAAGACAAACTAGTGACAAAATTCAACAGTTAGTTGAGTTTTGGTGCTTCCTGAGGGAGCTCCAAAGGCCCATAACAAAGCCCTGTGAAAGGTATGTTAAATAGATTGCTACAGAGAGACAGCCTTAAACAGATGGTAGAGAAGTCCTTCTTTTAATTAGAAGTCTCTGTGTAGTGATTTGGTACATCTTTGATGCCATCACTCAAGTTCTGTGGTTATAAAATAACTTCTGTCTTCCGGTAGGATGTGAGAGAGTTTACTGGAGGCTGGAAGAGTGTGATGAAGACTTCAGTCATTCTGTAAGAGCTCCAAGTGCGGTGTTTCTGCTATATTTTCTCTATCCTTCGAACACATAACTTCACTGTATGAATAAATAAAATAGATGTTTTCTTAGAAATGGTAAGAAGTAGCTTCTTAAAGCCACAGTTCTTAACCTACCTTTAGCACCAGAGTTCCACAGGCAGCATGTAGAGGTGACAGGCTTTGCAGATGGATGTTGCTGGGAAAGACAGACATCTACCAGAACATGCTGAGAAAGCATGAGAAATCATAATATAGATATAGTTCACAGAAAAAGCGTCTGCTTTAGTAGATGAGAGATTCAGTGGCTGTTTGAAATATGCACTGTATCATACTGACTCGTGCTGTGTTGTTAAATCTCAGTCTGCAAAATTTGGCATGCTATCTCACACCCCATGATAATAACTGTTATGGAAGATTCAGCTTGTGGACACTGGCAGCTGAAAAGAGGAGTTACGCAGATGACTTCAGTGTTTAGAATTTCTGCATTTAGGGAATATTACGGAACTGCTAACAAATTAGTCTTTTTTTAATTGTAGTGTCATGTATGCATTTCCTGTCCCAACGTCTCCATGTTTATCCATAGCACACCAAAAGAATTAGAGATTTTTTTTTGCCTTTGAATAGAAGCAGCATGAAGAAAGATTATTTTCTAGACATCAAAGAGAACAAAGTCAACATGACCAAGCACAGAAAACTGAGCAGAAATCTAAATATTGGCCTGTTTCATGCCATTTAATGATAACAAGACCAGCTATTGAAGAAAACGAAGAGGGAAAAAGAAAGGGAAGAGGGGATTTGCCCCCAGTTTGTATTTAATCATAGACATAGTTGGTAGCAGAATTGTAATTTGAGCTGTAATTTGGTGAAAATAGCCTTTTGGACGTTAGTACAAGGATGATATAGTAATTCAGACTGTAATTTGAATAAGACATATTGGATACTTAGGTCTGCCCTTGCAGTTGACATTTATAGTTTTATAGTAGAGGTGTATGTTGTCCTTTTATATGAGGGAGTGCTACACATCTGCAGGCCGAGCAGAAAAGGATGAAGTGTTGCCCAAGTGAGGAAAAGGCACCACAAAGCGGGTCAAAGATTATGAACAGGAAGATATGATTAGACTGGGTGGTGCAGGAGAATGACTCTGGTTTGTTTGTTGGTTGCTTTATTGGTTGGAGTATTCTGAGTCTAAGTGTGAGGAAATTAACTTGGTGAAGCAAATGGTAAGATTGTACAGCTTCGTGTTAAAATAATGACTTTTTTTTTATTTTGTTTGGAATCCGTATTAAATATGTATGTCTATTTGCATCTGATATCAGTAATGTAAATTCAGACTATCTGCAAGATTAGGAAAAGGTGGAACTTCTGAGGCTTAGGATAAGAGTGTCACAGAAGGATGCTCCAAGTAGTCTGCTCTTTGATAGTCTTGTCCCCTGAATAAGGTCTCTGATTTCCAGAAGTGCTCAGCATCCAAGAATTCTCATTTGAGTCAGTAGAATGGGACAAATGTTACAGTTTTGAATCAGAATTAGGAATTTAAGTGCTTAAACGTGGATGTAACAACCTCTTCGTCTCCTTAAAAAAAAAAATAAAATAAAATAAAGTAAAATAAAATAAAATGGAAGTCCCATGTCTCCATTCTAAGCTGTTCCTGGATAACAGTACAGGGGGCAGTCTCTGGGCTTGGGAACCTGACTGCAGCTCCAGCAAATCCTGCATCATTACTGTTGGAAGGCTTTGCAGAAGTGTATTTCAAAGAGGAGACTTCCTTTGAGTGAAAGGCCATATGTTTACAGGAACCTGGATCTAACTTTCACTGGCATAGATGGGAATTTTAGCGCTGAATTTGTCTGCTTTTCTTCCAAATCATACAGTTTATGTCCTTTTCTTGTGCATTTAGTTTTTCTGTTCTTTGGCAAGGTCTTAAAATAAAGAGTATCTAGAGGCTACCAAACAGTACCCCTGTCCAGCTCTTTCCTGTGTTTGTCAGTCTCTTTTGAGTTCACCCTGAATCCTGTAGAGTCTGCAGCTTTTCAGATTCACCAACTGAAAAGACTTTCAAGCATGAAATTGTGACTGTAACAGCAGCTGAAGAATACTGACCAAGCCTTAATCCATGGAGGTATTGAACAAAAGCAGGATGGAGGACTTCTGTGTAGGCACTGTTGAGCTTAGTAAGAAAAAAGCAACTACATTGCTCTTGCATTGAGCCAGTAGAACATGACAATTGACCAATGAAGATTAGTTCATGCATAACAGTTCCGTGCATAACAGTAACTCATGACTCTTGCAAATACAGCAGATCAAATTCCTTTCTGCTGTACTCCAGAATAACTCCGTTGGGTTCGTTTCCTTGAACTACAACAGTGCTCTTTTGGTTGGGCATGCTTATAAATCATTAGAGTAATGCTGGTTAAAACTGAAATAATATTGATGTAAGCGAGACCTTTCACTTCAAATTGAGATGGCAAAATAAGTTCAGCCTCTTGAGAGGAAATGACAATGAGGTATGGCATACTAAAGGAAAGCTGAGCATTGTAGCTCTTGGGATCACATTGAGAAACTCTGTGTAAGGCCATGGTCTCTCACTTCATATTTTCAAGTGTCCAAACTGACTTTAATTCTGTTCAAAAGGAGGACACTCAGACTTTTATTTTTCCTGCAAGTTTGCGTTCTCATTTCTCTCACTTTCACAAAGAATGTTACCTCAGAAACATTAAATGGGAAACATGTGCTTCAGGGCTAATGGTATTGCTGCTTTGTAAGGTCAGCTCCAAAGCCTCAACATAAAGGCATTCTTAATCTAAAGTGAAATAAAAGCAGCTGTCATAAAACATATGATGTATAAACTCTCATTTAAAGTTGTATTATATTCCTCTTATTATTTTTAATAGTCTGAATTGAAAGAGAGAAAAATATTTATTGAAAGGATAAAATGCAGCACATTTCTAAACTTCTCAAGAAAGGGGAGAAATATTTTGTCACTGATAAAAAGACACTATCTTTAAGTACCTTTTCCTCCTCTCTGATACTCATTTCTCTTGGGTCATATATTCTGTCTACAGAAGAACAAGGAGTGTTGCTATTTTGTGACTGACAATAGGAGACATCTTTTTCAAGCTGATGAAAGAGAATCTTTCTTGTTCTCATTCTATCACTCCCAGCCAGGGATTTGATTTTGGTTGGTGGTCCCGAGGAAAGGAATTCTCCCATGTTCTTACTTTATTTATCTGAGAGTTGCAGTCAACATTAAACAAAATCAAGCATTGCTGTTCGTGTCATGAGACCTCTGTGCGTTGATGAATACTGGTGTTTCTCACGCTGCAAATTTAAGTTGATTCTGTCTTCCACTGCACCCTCCAATACCTACCTCATATCTCATTAAGATTAATGTAACAAGGTTGAGTTACTCCTTGCTATAAATGATCATTCAGTCTTTGTTGGAGGAACTTTAGATGTTGCACTTTGAGGCCCAAAGGAAATGATTGACATCACAGAAGCTTCATGTAGGATATGTAATGGGGAAAGATGTTGGGTTGCTTGACAGACAGTTCCAGCTACTAAGTCCATGGATTCTTACCTGCCAGGACAGGGGGTCAGCGGTTGCTAGATATGATGCTAGTTATCTTGATGGTTTTCATTTTAGGATTTACCTATACAACTTTTAAATGCAGAATGTGGTGTGTGTACACATCATGAGAAAAGTTGCTGCTCTTTTAAAAACTACAGGTCACTGTGTGTGTCCGATTCTTCTCTCTGAAGATTCTTTTGCAAATGCATGTATTAAAAGCAGGACCCTAAGACATAACCAGAAGGCTAAACTATTTCATCAAGAACTAAAAACTTCTTGACAAAGGTAAACTGTGAAACTGCAAACTGAAACTGCCTGCAAGTGCTGGGTATAAACTTTTTCTGACACTATAATGATCATTTGGCTTTATCACATTACAGAAACGTGTAGATATGTGTGAGCAGTTTAAAAGATGTTGGCTTAGAAATGTGCCTCTTAATGTATCTCAGTAAGAAAAGAAATAACTGAAGAATCATTAAACTATTTTTTTTCATCACCTTACTGGTCCTCATCAAAGCTATTACCTTGGCAAAGAGAAAACTTAGGGAGAGAAGTTTGGGGCTTTTTAGAAAGTATATGTACGTTTCTTATATATATCTTGGATGTTTATTTTTCTCTTCTTGGTTGTTTTGGTTCTAGTGCAGAACTTTAGTTGTGATATGGCTACATAGTCTCTGATAACATAGTCAGCAGTAAAATCTGGTGACAATTTCGCATTCTACAGAGAAAAACAAGAATAAAAATGGTACTAGTAGAACACTAACAGTGTTAGCTCAGTTTCAGCTGCCTTTCCACTTTTTTAGCTTCAAAATTACTTTCTGGGTTTGTCTCACTTAATATCTGTTTGATGTATTTCATATTTCCCACCTCCAGCAAATGTTTCTGCATTAATTGTAGCTTCTTAACTGAGTGTAGTTTCATGACAGTATAAAAACGCCTTTGTTTTCAGTGTACAATTATAGCTATTCTTTATAGAGCTTATATCCATTTCATAATATACATCTTGAGATACTTGTTTCGGTGAACTTTAACTGGAATATCCTCTTATCTCTTTTATAACTCTTTTAGATATCTTTCTTTTGTTTTTCTTTTTTCTTTTCTTTTTTTTGGGGGGTGGGGGGAAATCACAGTTTCTCTTTTTACAGTTCTTCAAGAAATCAGAAACCTTATTAAAAACTGTCAAAATGGAAAAAACATGTTCTGTGAAGCCAGAATATCTGTCTAAGTGTTTTTATGGTCCATTCTTCCTTTTACACAAGATCAAAGCATCAAGGAACAAGAAAATAGGGTGAGAAAAGTCAATTCAAGCTTGCAGAAATCATGCTCAGGCCAAATATTTATCCAGTGATTCATCGCAAGTGTTGTGAAATGTAGTACTGGATCTTTAATGATCACATGTTTTATTGCCAGTTCTTGTAGGACATCCTGTTTTGGTGCAGTGTTTAAAAAAAAAAAATTAAACAAATGTAGCAAATACATTAGGTCAAACCATAATTCATACACAACTGAAGCTGTGGTTTTCAAAAGAATGTAAATACTTATATTGATGGTAGAAGACTCACATTTAATCTGATGGTAGAGAAATTTCTTGTAATTGAACAAGTTCTTGTTTCTTCTCCCAGAGTAAAAGGATTCTTCAAGAGCGAGGCAAGTTTGGAAAAGAAGTAATACCAGCATGACAATGGTGATCTCTCTCATTTCAGTTCTGCTGAAAGAAAAGGTGAAATTTCAGAACTTCAAACCACAAGATGGTGAGCAACAGATTACCTGTTGAAGGACACTTCTGTAGTTTATAGGGATCCTTGATGTGTGGAACCAAGAATACACAGGAGAAGCAAACAGACCCTGAGCTCTATTGGCAAATTAGGTATTGGTTGAGTAAGACACAGTGGTAATAGAAAACGGTAGAACAAAAGAGGTAAAGCAGAAAGGTGTGAGTCAATATCAAAGGAGTTGAAGGACAAAATAGCTGTGAATGCTAGTCAAGGTCTGTGTAACAATTTATCAAGTACAACTGAAAGATGTCTGCACGAAATCTACTATTTTGCTGAACTTCAACATTCACAAACCACTAACACAGAAGGGTTTGTTCTAGTGCTTTTTTTCCTATCAGGAATTGCTGTATTCTAGCTGGCTGCCCTTATTCCCTCTGTAAGTTGCTGCATTTCAGTTATAGACCTGTTCCTTTTATATAAGGAGTAACACTGCAAGAGGTGCTCAGTCTATGGAGGAGGTGTCTTGAGAGGCTTCAGGTACTGAGGTACTTTCCTGAGTGCTTTTCCAACCATGTTCTGCATAAAAATGAAGCCAGTCCAAACACCACTCTTTTTTTTTAGCCTAACTACAGGTACTTTCCACCATGTCTCCAACTATATCATGATTCAAAACTTGGTTTTTTGTTGTTTGTTTTTTTTTTAAAGTGAAGTGTATGTACAACCATATAGCCTCTATATTAATGAGATAAGCTTATAGACAGTAACAGAAGAGAAGGAGACACTAAGAGGTAACTTCAGAAACTCATTTTTTTGTTTGAAGGAGCTGAACTGCTACTGAAGAGAAGTTTTCTAATAAAGCATAGGATTCCTGCTATGCAAACTGTATATTACATGTCTGTATCCAGAATTTACTTTGCAATTTATTTTAAAACTGATCCATGACCTTTTTTTCACATGGTAGTCTTAAAAATGAGAAGATGTATTTCAGTGCAATGTACTGTAGTGCACAACCACATATAACCACAAAGGTTATATAGTAATGAAGGTATAAAACAGAGAGCAAACTTGGAATGAAATGCATAGGAAAACTTTGGGTCTTGTACTACACAGAAAAAGGCAAGAAGATTTGTCTCTTGTGAAACATGAAGGAAATCATGTAACTGAAATTTTAAACATACAAGTTTCTTGGCTTCTCCTCCTTCCAGGATTACTGAGGTAATGAAGATGGGATTCTACTC
>NW_009915280.1:25706-39509 GCF_000696875.1 Nestor notabilis | reverse complement strand
ATTAATGGCATGCCTGATTGCCAATGGAAATATCTCTGCTGACTCCTGCTAGACTCTATTAATTTCTTTTGGAGCTGTAAAACACTGACTGTTCCTAATCATCTTAAAGGTGCACCTTCTTGGTCACTCCAGGAGACAAATTCTAGGGAAAAATCCATCAAGCTTAACACAGTGTACACATCTGTGTGCATGTAAGCAAGGAAAAGTGCCCAGCCTCTCAAACGTGAAGGGAACCTGCAGAGAAATGGGCACATGGTGCTTGCTGCCTTCTCTAGTGCTGCTGGTTTTGGCAGTGTTTCCATGCTCATCGTAGAGCAGCAATGAATATTATAGTAATGGCGTATCTTCACCCTAATGCTAAAGCACCAGTGCCAACAAAATATGCATTTTAAGAAAACGTCAAATTCTTACTTGACCATAGCTTTTCACATAAGAAAGCATGGCATAGTATCAGGAAAGTGGTTCGGACTAAGTTGAATATGAATTAGAGTGCAGGAAGGCTGCTGATTCGCTTTGCTCTTTTGGGCTAATCCTTAAGACCTTAAGACTTTCCTACTGGAGAGACAGTAGAAAAGAAGATGTGTCAGAGAAGGAAACCTGGTTCTCACAAGCAAAACTAGAGTCTTCTTGCAATTTTTTTCTTTAGATAATGCACTGAGAGGATTCAAGGAAAGGTTGGAGAGTTTGACAGCTCTGGGAGGAAAACCCCTCTCTTCACTTTTAAAATAAACAGTTTTGTTAATATTCTTGCAGATAATACGTAGTTTGGTTTGAGACATGCACAGAGGCATTTGTTGCAGTTCTAAAGCATTATTGTTGTGAAGCTGTTATCTTTCTGAACCAGCAAAAATGTGGCTGAGTGGTAATTTAGGCTTTGATTCCTAACACCTGTGCTACACAGGTGATGGCATCCAAGCAAGGCATGCTCCTGTCAGCTGCTGGTATGTCACAGGAAGCCTTTGTTCCCTTATTTGAGTATAGGTCTGCTCTTTGTGGGATTCTTTTTTCTAAAGTAGCATAGTAGTTGCTGATGTACAGTTAATTCTTTTACACTGCAATGCTAAAAGGGAAGCTGATCTCTGATGTGTAGCAGCCTCTGTTTTTCTGCATTGAATAATGGAGGTAAGCGACTGGATGCTGTAGCAAAGTGGCAGTTGAGGTGTTGGAATTAATTACTAAGGTACAGAAAGAAAGAGTTTTCTAAACATAGGCTGGGGAAAAAGAGGAGGTGGATTGGAATAGTGGACCAGTGGTGGTGTTTGATAGATTAAGTGGAGGATGTGTGGATGAAATTCTGGTCCCTGTGCACAAAAGGATCTGGACAGCCCTGTATCCTCATCGTTATCTTGGAAATTTCTGGTACTTGTTGTCTGTGGAGGAGATATTTCTATTTGTTTATCTTAATATATCTGTGCCCTTTTGTTCCTCTGTCAGCTGAGTTGGGATTTAGAGAGCTTGCTGCATTTTTCAGGAGTGTCTGAGGCTCTAAATCTGACTGCAAAGCAAATTCTCATCTAGACTTGGGAGTATTTCAATGAAGCTGTTTCTGTGTGTGTTTAAGCATCCACTCTCTGCTACCAAATAGCTTTAATCTCTAGAGGTTTGTCCTAACTTGTAAGTTTTCTGGGGAAGGAATTATCAATTTGGTTTTCAGTTGGGCTGTTATGAAGAGATGCAAGTCATCTGGATCCCATGTATATGTGGCCAGCTTTCTGGGCAAAAGCTGGACGAGATAAAAGGCAGAGTTTGATACTTTGTGGAAAGGTTAGTCTATCTGAGAGCACGGCTTCCTTAGTATTGAACTGAGACCTGGTAGGGAGACAGGTTTGCAAGAGGAAGAGTGATTTATTCCTCAGACTGTAGAGCTCTTGGAGATAAGTTGTATGTGCTGTATAGCCTTAAGTTGTATGGGCATTTTGGTATGTGGATTGTCAAATAATCTTGCTAATAGAATTAAATGCTTCATCTTGAGTCTTACCAACCCAGAGAAGAATACAGCCCTGGAGGTGTTAGGGTTAGTGAAGAGTGCTTTGTATCTGCTGGTGTGTAGGGAAGAGAAAGCTGGTGATGCTGTGGCTGAGTCGTTTAGGGGAAAGTAGTTAATGTCTGTTGCTGTAGTCCTTACCGATCTCAGTCCGTCATGGGCATTTGGGGAGTTGGAGGTGGTGGAGATTAAAACCTAAAAAGAACTTACACAGATGTGTATGGAGGCTTTTCAAAGAGTTACACCTGAGCTGTCCATACTGATCTTAAAATATTACATATGAATGGGAAATGGTTAATATACTTAATTTTTTAACTCCTATATTTAGTTAATTTTGAATTTATGTAAATAGGTCAGCCACATAAATAGTTTTAATTTTTTGCTCCTTCTCACAAGGAAGAAAGAATTTCACCAAGTTTAGAGCAAAAAGAAAAGTTTGTATGGAAAACTTTAGGTTGGAGTGAATTAGTCCTTTGAAACAGTTTTTATTCCAGATGAAATTGCACCAGCTTGGAGACCAGTGCCTGAAACTTGTGTGAGGCAGGTGTGCTCATGATTAGAGTATGGACACGAAGCATGGTTCTGCTGCCTCAATGGATCATGCTAACTATAGGAGGCAGAGAATCAGCTGGTATCAGTTAGCCATCAAGATGTATGCCTCCAGTTGGCTTGCTGCCTGGCACACGCCTGTGCAGTAACAAGAGACAGGCAGGACTTATGAGTACATTAGGAGACAATTTGACACAGAACCTAACAGGCAGCGCAGAAGATGAAACAGGGAGTTTTAGAGGTAGGCGTAGAGTAAATTACAAAAGCATTTCTTTTTTCCATGTGTTTAATTTGAGGTCTGACTTCATAATAAGTGATCCCATGTGGTGCTTCCTTAAAGTAATACTTACCTATTGTAATCCTTTAAACGTTTTGAGATGCCTGAAGTATGAAGTAATTTTAATCTATTACCTGGAATGTACTAATCACACTCAACAAATTTTTGAACTGCTATTAAATATTTGAGTGTCATTTTCCCCCCTCATTCTGCTCCCCCAGCCCCCTCCCTGGGCTGGAGTCATTACTGCTTCTGCAGCAACCCTGGCATAGATACAGCTGTATCACATATATCCCTGTTAGTGGTGAATGATGGTTGGATAGAATGTTTTAGCTGAATGTGTATGTTTAGACAATATAAATCAATGGTCTAATATACTGAGTAACTTTCTCCTCAGTTCAGCTGGTAGTTTTTAGAGAAAGCATTACTACAAGGGGGGCAACTTATTTCCTTTTCCATTTTATTTTCTCTTCCATCAAATGTATGATAAACGTAGTGACCGTTGCTTTTTACCAGACAACTTGTGCAGCCCTGGCTTGACTCTTGATAAATGTCTTGAAATCTCATTGGGTTGACTGTATTCATTTTGGGGATGTGAAATAAAAGGAACAATGTTCCGTGCTTGTAGGTCTCTTTGCAATGAATAGCACTGAGAATCTGAGGAACGTAAGAGTTTTCCAATAAAAACATCACAGTAATTGCATTAAAGGAATGAATCATACATGTAATCTTTCAAATATGCTGGATGGATTTTATTAAGACCAACTGACCTGCCTAGTATGATAGGTGCTGTAGTAAAGAAACACACCTAATGACAATACAGAGATTGTGTCTGATCTTAAAGCAAGGTAGGGCCAAGTAGGGCTAGATCTTGGACATGAAACCTCCTGGGACACAACAGTTTGCAGAAGCAGATGATTTTTATTTCAGGAGATGCTGCACTGCTACAAGTGGTCTCTCTAATTACCATCATGATCCTGGCAATCTAGTGACAGTAATAAAAATCAGCCAGGTTGGAAGGGATGTTAGCAGGTTGCCCAACACTGAATTCAGAATTAAGGAAGCATAATCATTTCCTTAGAAAACTGGCGATGCTCTGCTTGGTATGTCTGCATATGTTGTTAGCCTTTGTTCTGGTCAGGTTGTGTGGGTCACTAATGTTTAACCTCCTGTCCACCAGGACCCCAGTCTTTGCAGTGGAGCTGTCAGCCACTTGGCCAATTCTCATTCCAGGCCCTGTATGGCTCTTTACTTGTAAGAGGAGAACCGGATTGCTTGAACTAGTTGCCATGTTCCACCACCAAAAGAATTGCTTTTAGGTAAGAAGCAATGGCTGTATAGTCTAGACCTGAGACAAAATGAAGAAAATGCAGATAATCTTGGGGAATGCTCTGAAGCTTCCTAAATGAAGGACACTAGAGCAGAGGAATGCATTGGTGGAAGATCCAGTTTGCTGGTGTCTCCAGTGCTACTTTCACTAGTAACAACATTTTTCTTGGAAGTTTCCCATGTACAGCTCTTGGTCAGCTGTAACCCTGCTAACACAATATCATGCAGCGAGGTGTCTGGACTTATTTAGAAGCTTTTTACCCTACCATTTGGTTTAAATTTCTATTTTATCCTAATTTTTCTAAGACTCATTTTTATGGGATTCTGTGTATTTTGACACACAGTTGAAGTTTTCATTTGAATACGTGACTCACCAAAACCGATCATGAAAGGGGGCTTGCTCATAATGAGTAATAAATAAATAAAAGCTTGATTAATCTGAATACAAACCTAGACTCAGAATGCAGGTTAATAGTGAAATATGGTTATTCTGTATACTAATATATATAATGCTATACTATATGCTAGGAACCATTCTTTGTATATAGAATACTATACTATATCATATGAAATTTACAATTCATGTTGCCACAGGATACAGCACGTGATTCCCACCTAGTGAAGTAGAAATGCCTTTAAAACCCCAGATATTTGTTTCTTCATTTGCTACATGCATCCAGTGATGTTGTAATTGTGGAAATTAATAGTTTTGGTGTGTTTTCTTCCATTTCTTTTTAAATTCATGCAAAAACTATGCTATTTTCCATTCCTGTCTCTTTCAGAGATATCTTTAGTGCAAATTCTGATTATGTATTGCTTGACTAGCTCTTGATGCTGAGGGGTAGACATAAGCTAATTATCCAGTGCTATTAATTTAATGAAATGTGGAACTTAAATATCTTTCTCTGATAAGTTTCCAGAAATTATTTTAATCTTCATCTGTTTTTTTTCAAGCAATAAATGAGTAGTGATAATAAAAAAGCCAGTACTGATCTAGGATAGAAAATGTTAAGAATGAGACACTACAGTCATCACTGATGATAGTCATAGAATTGTCAGGTAATTGTTTTTCTTATGGAGACGTTGTTCGTCCAGTTGGAACCCTATAAGGCTCTTTAGGAAGTGTATGAAAGAATCTTTTTAGATAATATTCATATTTAACATGTCTTTCCATTGCTTCATCTACCTGTTAGGGTTGATATCAATGTGGCTGTTAGATCTTTGCCCTATATTCCCCTTGTTTACCACATGTATTTTTTCCTGCACCCTTGTGGTGTTAAGTGCTTTGTATGACGGTAGCTGTTGCAAATAATTGCAGCTGTTACTAGCTTATGTATACAGTAGTGGAGCAGCTGAAATCAGGGATATTTGTTTCTGAGCTATCTGCTAATGCTTGGTTCATGCAAGTACTTATTCATACTTGCTTGGTTCATGCAGTTCACTGCTATAAATAGTTCAAAGAACTTCAGTGGCTCTCTAAATTGGCTTAAAGAATGCTGGAAAAACATGTCAAAATCTGATGTTAAATGAATTGTCTTTGTTCTACATTTGACGTTGGTTTACACATTTTTTAAGTTGTTGTATAGCTATTCAAATAGGTTGGGGTTTACAGAGGAGTGAAAAATAATGGGAAAAGTTAACATGAATTCAGTATTTTGAAAAGATGGAGTTTAAATATTTATCCTAACTCTGCAAAGGCAACTCTGCATTCCAGTGGATGGACCGTACAATAGCATTTTCCTTATGCTTTTCTGTCTCTTAGAGTAACAATTTCTACTAGATTTTTTTTTTCTAAATATATGCAGGAGAATGAGAAATGTGTCTAGTTATCTTAGCCTAAAAAAGTTGGTGGGAGGGGAGAAAAAGAAAGTAAAAAAAGAAAAACTAGCAAACCACCACCCTCCTCTATGCTTTTCTTTTGAAATGCCCATGCCTTTGTTTGTATTGCATAATTAAAACAGGATGTTGGCTTTTTATAGGAAATTAGGAAAGCAATCAATGCATAATATGATAAATTACTTTAGGACATGTTGAGAAATGCCCTAAGAATGGCTGAGGTACAATGTTACTCTTGGAAAGCAAACAAAAGTTCTGTCCCCTCTTGCTACAGAGAACCAGTGCAGTCAGTTGCTGAACAAGGGAGAGATAGAATTGTTAATTCTGGGTTCTCTGAAGAGCCAGGGGTCCATGTAGCTGGGAAGTGGAGTAGGACTACTGAGTGCAATGTGAGACAGCATTGTAGAGCTGATATTGCCATAGGCAAGAGGCGCAGGAGGGGAACCATGATTTGCTGCTGGCTAGACTGGCTCCAGGGTAATTTGGATTTAATATGTGGTAGGTTAATGTTTTTGAAGACAATATGTATGGCTTGGCCACCTAGAAGGTTAGTGAAAAGAATCATCTAATTAAGTAGGTTTTAGAGACTAACAGTGAATCTTGAAGGGGGCTTGGTGTTGGCCATAATGCATGAGGGTGTCTTGGAGCTCTGTACAGAGCCCTGGAAATGCTTCTGACCATCTGATTCCTTGGGGAACAGAAAGACAGAGAAGACAAGATAATATTGGGGAAAATGATATATTAACTGTACTTGCATTGTGCCTTGATGATTTCTTGGAAAGTCCTGTCAGACAAAAATCCAGAAGCTGAAGTGTTAGCCTATCTGGATGGGAGCATGGGTAATGGTTCCATCAACTTCCTCTCTTTATAAAGACCAAAAATTATACTTTTTAAAATAAGAATTTAGAGGAGAAAAAATAATCCCCAAACACACAGACAGTTCTTCCTTTTGGATTTTATTTGTGGAATCATTAAACCAGCCAAACCCCATTCCCAGCAACTTACATGCAACCAGTTCCTGAAAAATTTAATATAGTTGCAGGAAAAATAGGCTTGTCATTCTTAAATTTGATGAGCAATTGGGTCAGTGAAAGTCTGGCCACTGTTGCACTGTTTCAGTCACTGAATTTTAATATAAAATAGGCCTTTAAACTGTGCCAGATGAAGTATAAAATTGTCTTACTAGTAAGACTGATAACCTGAAATATCTGAAGTAAATGCACATATATTTTAAAGCAGTGGAAGAATGTTGTGATATTATGTTCTTAGCATGGATAAATGGAGCTGTCTCTCAATGCCTTCTGAGAGAAACTTGTCTGTAAAGTTTTTCTGCTAACTTTGGTGTACAATGATGGCTTCATAAAAATGTTCATTATCAGAATCAGAAATGCTCTTTAGTTTCATTTTAATTGTTCTGTTACATAAATGAAATGGCTTTAACTGGTGTTTGTTGGCTCAGCAATGAGTGAAAGCAGTGTCAGCTGTTGAGCTAACATTTAGTGGAGCAGACTGATAAGGGAAGTTGCAAGCGGTAGAAAGCAGCATCCCATAAAACTAGTGGTCATTTAGCTGGGTTGAAGTAGGAATCAGTTTGCTAACCCACGATACAAGTACAGATATAGTCTAGTATTCTAATGTCATCTTCATCTGAAAACCTCAAAAAAACAAACTATCACCATTAGGAATAATATTTTTTTCTTTATGCTGATAAAAAGACAGGTTTAATATATAATTTAAAAGTGGTGGGCAGACAAATTTAAGAACAGATCTTGCTGGGGTCATTCAGTGGTATGACCTAAAGGTCTTTTTTTGGGGCATATGACCTGTAAGTGAAAAAGTCATAGTAGTAACCTAAATGTTGAGGTGTTAGCAGTTCTGAAATTTACTCTTAGCCGTGTTGGCATATCTACTCATATCCAAGTTTCACAAAAAATACACATTACAAGTAATGTTAATCAAGGCAGATGTAGCTACTTGGAGTTTCATCTGAGTTTTTTAAAAAAATCAACCAAACAAAACCACCACTAAAGCTGCGTTTTGATTTCCAAAAGCATGAAATAATTCATATTTACTGGGAGAAGAAAAGGCAAGATGCCAGCTGATTCCAAGAAGACTGTCACAAAGACTTGAGGTTTAGTGAATATACTGGGTGTTTTCAGTAATGCCTTTGAGGTTCACCCACTAACAGTACTTCTGAAAAACGTCTTTAAAGTCTGCATCTTATTCTTCTGATGGATTACCAGAATCTCAGGCTCATGCTTGAATTTAGTGCAACATAAACTGCAGCTAAGGCAGAGAATGAGGAAATGAGATCGGAATGCCTGAAGAAACTTTGAATGTCTTTGCTTTGATGTATTTCACAATCTTAGCATGACTTCATAGCTGGCAGTATACATTATATACAAGACTTGGAGATCCAACACAGTATGACAGCCTGAAACAGGAGTACGTATTGTATATCAAGAGAAAAGTGAAGTAAAGATGTCAGGAATAACTGTAAAGTTCAAGCAAAGTTGTTACAAGAGTGCCGATTGTGCTTCCATAGTTATGAATTTACTTGGTTTTTATTTCTGAAGGAGCTATTAGGTCCCTGTGATATCTAGAAAGAATTAGAGCACTTTCAGGTTATAGCAAAGAACAAAAAAAGGTTACGTTGCTTTGTTATATAGTGTGCGTACCTGCCTGGGTGTTCTTATGCCTTCTGAAATAACATCTTTTACTTATTGTCAGGCTTGGGAGATTTATTGCTTTCATGTATGAGCCTCTCTAATCAACTTGTGATTAGATCTAAGACTAACTGGAGACCTTGCTAGACAAACATGCTCTAACCGAGCTTGTTAGACACCCTGAGTATTTCAGGCAGAAGAGTAGCCAGCTGTAATGTATTTTGCTATGCGAAAGTGAAGATTGCCATGAAATGAATGTTAAACAAGTTCTTTACTATTACTTCAAAGAGCTTCTTTCAGGCATATATTGCTGTGATGTATGCCTCAACCACGTTTGCTAACGAAGTTAAACATCAGTGGTCAGTTGTAATGAACTTTGAGTGTTTACATGGCCACTTAATCTCAGGATGACTGTGGAAACTTGTGCATCAGAGACCATTTGCTGTCAGTCATAAACCTGGATTAGTCATGGAAGGTGCACAGAAAGATTTCTTCTTCTTTCTTTTTTTTGCCTGAAAAAGTAAGTAAGCACAGTCAAGGGCATCACTGTTTCTGCCTCGAAATTCAGCAGATCTTTGAGTGTTCAGGGCTTCTGAAGTTGAGCCCTTTTAATAGCACTCCTGGCAGATCCTGGAGATTTTGCTTTTCATCTGTACTTAGATCTGATTGCTTCAGTGGCAAAAATGTTGGGGTGTTAACCACATTTTAAAAACTATTTGCAAACACAGGAGAACTGACATTCCTAAGATGGCAAGAAGCTGCTTCTTGATTGCCTATAAGTGGCAATTGTTACAAAATCTGCTTGCTCACTTTTGTGCAACAGGATAAATTCTGGGAACAACTTTGGAAGTGGAATTAGAAAAAATTTGACTAGAAGAATTCTTATTTGGCATATAAGGCAGATGAATGTGTTGTTCTTTCTGCTTTCATGTCAAGTTGACTACTAGAAAATGCAACTTTATTTGACAACCTTAGAAATCTGTCCTGGGATTCCTCAACCTTCTTTTTCACTTCCCTGCATGTGTGTGCACTCAAATGGATATCCAACCATTTAACGGTAGTGGAAAAGTAAGGTCTGTCCTGATGACTTAAGTGGATGCTTCTATTATACTGAAAGAAAACGGACCAAGATCTCTGCTGGTTTTACTTTACAGACTATAGTTCTGTTTCATCTGTAAACAATTTGGATTCAGGAGGGAATGCATGGTCCAGAAACAGTACAGTACAATAACCAGCACAAAGGATGAAGTGATCATGGAGGCTGGTCTGTTCTTGCACTGTAAAGCTGGAATCTTCCTTTGGTGAAATATTAAGATGCCATTTGTTACCTTTTACAGCAGTACTTAAAGTCTGATTTCCGTCTTCTCAGCCAAGTATCTGTTGCCAAAAGCATTCATGACTAAGGTAAAATGATGAAGGATTTTGCCAAACAAATAGTAAAAATTGAGACTATTTCTGTTCATTGCTGTTCCAGATGAAGATTATATTAAAGATATGTTTAGGTAACATGGTTAAACTTATTTTTGGTATTTTTATTTAAAGTGTAACTTGCCTTTATGATACATCTTTTCAAATTAGCTGGTCACGCTGTATGAATTGTTTAAGAAACAGCATATGATAATTTGAGACAAGTATACATAACAGCTTGAATGTAGCTGCCAGTCCTTTTAATTTGTTATGATCCAGTATATTATACTGTTAGTGAGGGAGATAGTGAGAGATGCAATGATGAGCAAAGACTTCTCTCTTTGAGTTGAGTAATCTTATCCATTTTATGCATAATTCTAAATTTATAGCAAAGGTAGGATAGAATAGTGTTAAGGTAAAAATGTAGTCAGCTGTACAAAGGCTGAAGCCTAATATGTGACAGAGAGAGTAGAGGCTAGGCTTTGACCAGATAGGAATTTCTCTTTTACTCAGAGGAAGGAGTCCTTATTCCCTGAAAGAGGTATTCTGTTTATTTAAAAGTCATTAGGAATCCACTAATCCCATAGTTTAAGACTACTGAGTTGCCATTTTGAAAATCCAGCTTTGTGCACAGTGGCAATTATAAGAAGTGAGCTCTGTTTTGGTGGAGAATAGTAGCTGTACTATTCCAGCAAAACGTGAGAACACAGCTTCCTTTTACTCTCTTCCAAAGCACATCATAAGTGATTCTTAACCTGCACAGAGTCTTCAAATTCTATTATGTTTAGTGAATTGTGTGTGATGAGCAAACAATGCTGAGGGGCTTTTTCATGGAGGAGGTGATGTGGATCTGTGGCATTATAAGCTCTTATTTGTCTTTTCCCAGCAAGATTTCAGTAGGCAAGCTTGACATCTATAGCAAATGCAGAATTTATTTCCTGTGCATTTCATAAGTTCGTTGAAAAAATTGTGATGATAAAAGTTTGTGGTTACTTGTAACACGAGAAGATGTCATCCAAAGCAGCCTTTTCTGGAACTGAGGCATGTATTCCTCCTTTTGCTTTTGCCTGTACCTCTATAGGACTTAAAATAAAATTGTTCTGATAATAGAAACTGCTGGGTAACTTGCATCTGAGAATGAAGTAAAGGATTTAATGTATCTGCCATTGATTTAGAGTAGATCTAACACTCAGTCTAGCAACCTGATTTTCATTACAGAATCTTTGGATTCATTCCTTGTCTTGATAGTGTTTGTTCTTGCACCTATGTTCTCATAAGTTGCAATAAATTCCTTCCTAAAACTTTATAGTAAACTAAAAGAACGCTAAACAATAGGGGCCAATCTGTTGTTCTTGTAACATTTTGCGTGTGCATTACTACTTCAGGATTTCTAAACTGACTCAATATCCTTTGACAAACAAAATACAGTCTTGATAAAGAGCAGAAGATCAAATCAAATACTCTTCCATTTGAACATCCACTGTTAACTCATTGACACCAATCCAAAATGTTTCAGTGACCCACCCAATATGAGTAAACAGAATGTGCTCAAATAGGAGGAAATAATTTTGGAGGAAAGTTCACCAGGATCTCATAAGAAAGTGTTGAATTATCTGACATGCAGATGTGTGATGACTAAAATAATAACAGAAGAGATTAATAAAACAGTTGTGTTATGAATTTATCAAACGTCAGAATAGTCTAGAGCAGTAAGGAAGATGGTTTGCATGTACTTGGAGAACTGCGCCAAATGTAGCTTACAAATGTCTCTGAGGGGAGCAAAGGGCTGAGCTGACTTCAGAGCATCCTGATGGCTCTGTTGTGATATGTGTCAGATCTGGAGAGGTTGCTGACTGGATGGTCTTGGTGTGAGATGGTGTACTTCTTTCCAAGCAGTAGTAGCTGTGAATGGCATGCTGGCAGAGAGGGTGTGCAGTGGTGTATTTACCAGAGAAAGCATTGACATATCTGCAGAGAAAGTGTGCAGAAGCGTATCTACCAGCAGAAAGACTGATGTGAAAAGTCGTGTTTGCAAAGAGTGGCCATTTGAACCTCTCTGGAAAGTTTGCTGTAAAACTCAGAGTTAAAATACTCTGCAAGTCTGGATTCCTGTATTACTATTAGGTTCCAGCCCTTGCCCATAACTGGACCATTTTGTGTACCTGAAGTGTCTTGTATCTTTCTATATTATATGTGCCCTCAGTCCATATTATGCTGCTGCTGCTGAAACAACCTTGGGTTGGTTTATTTCCTTGCCATTCCTCCCCTCCACCCCCAGTGCTTGTACTGTCTGATGTCTTAATACTGTGCTTTCTCTTTATCAAAACATAAAATCTCTGGTGGCAGCAAACATGCTGAAAATTTGAATGGGGCATTGTCTCACCCCACATGCAGTATTTGGCAGCCTCGGGGTCAATGTAATCACAGCTGCTTTCAAACCTGCATTCTGTCAGAGGATCTCCCACAGGCCCTGTGAAAGCCAACATTGAGACCAGAGCAGGAGCAAAACTGCTGTCTTCCATGGTTATAGGCATCCCAAAGCCTACTCAAAGATGTGCTTAAACTGTGACCAAAATCATCACTTTTCAGTTGGAGTTGCAGACATGGGAAAAAACTTTCCCTTGATATTGTGAATGAATCAGTGTTGAAGTAAGCTACAGTATAGTGATTTACTTATGTGGTTTAGTATCTTAAAAATTTTTGTGCTGGGGAAATACTGATTACAGCTATGACCCTTTTCCAGTCTGTTCAACTGCAGAACTTTTTGGCAGACAAACAACTTTGTGTCTGTAGATGTTGACTCCCTTATTCCCATCCTCGTACGTGTAAAATTATCAGTGTTGTCACCCTATAGTAATTTCACCCCACAGGGATGTTGTGATCAGACTCATGAATAAGTGGGACTCTTGCAACACACTGAACATATAAACCAAGCCAGTTACTCTTCCTGAAGAACTTGTGAAGTTCAGTCTGGGTCTTGAGAAACCCACACAAATGTGCCTTCTTTGTTTTTTTTAATGAGGTTAGTTTTAAAGTTGTTTTCTTTAAATAAATAAATAAATAAACCAAATGAAAAGGGCTGTCTTTCTTGACAAGTGGCTAAATCCCACTGCTAGAGAGGATGTAATCCAGATGACTCTTTCAGGGGATGGGAAGGACTTTTGCCAATATACTTATATTGCTGAAAGATTCATCAGGCAGCCTTCCTAGCTGGGAGGAAACGTATTACTGCATCGCTGTTAGTTTTACCTCCATCTTCCGCAACCAATCCCCCTTTCTTATATCTTCTGAGAAACAAAAAGGCAACAAGAGTTCAAGTGAAGACCTGGAAAGGAATTCCACACTTGTTTTAAAAGTTAGCTTCATAAACCTTTGGTAAAGCAATTAAGTGAAACTTGCCATTATGCAGCTTATTTTCATTTAGTAAGGTAATGATGTGGCATAGAGTAATGCCATTTACCAGAACGTATCTTTAGCAAGAATTGAAAAAGTTTTGAAGAAATGAAAGTCTTCCAAATTTAACATCTGATAATAAAGATTTTGAATAGTTGAACTCTTGTCTTCCTGTGGTCTTCTTTTATCTATTTATTTATTTTTAAAAAACCCTAAATATTTGCCACAGCTTTTATATTTTTGGCTTTATTTGTGTGTGGTGTCCCTTCTCATGGCAGGGGGGTTGGAACTAGATGATCTTAAGGTCCTTTCCAACCCTAACTATTCTATGATTCTATGATTTTTTCCACACATTATTCGGG
>NW_009915280.1:0-25666 GCF_000696875.1 Nestor notabilis | reverse complement strand
AATTGTGGCTTCAAAATATTACACCAGATTTTGCATTTTTCAAAAATTAACATTTTCTGAATCTCATTTGTGGTTGTGTGAGTTGTTTAAAACATTGTGATTAGCATCATACCTCCTGAGCATAAATCACAGTTTCCTCGTCAGGCATTTTTTGCTTAGATTTTATTTATTCATCATTCAGTATTGCCAAATTTTAGTAAGGTTACAAAATGTACGCTACTAAACTTTTGTTTACTTAAATTTCTTTGAAACACAGACTTCAGACTATATGAGTAAAATGTGAATACATAACTAATTCTGATTGCTTCCCAAGTCCTTTGCTTCGGAAAATCTTCACTTTTAAATCTTCACTTTTAAATCTTCACACTTGAATCTTCACACTTGAATCTTCACACTTGAATCTTCACACTTGAATCTTCACACTTGAATCTTCACACTTGAATCTTCACACTTGAATCTTCACACTTGAATCTTCACACTTGAATCTTCACACTTGAATCTTCACACTTGAATCTTCACACTTGAATCTTCACACTTGAATCTTCACACTTGAATCTTCACACTTGAATCTTCACACTTGAATCTTCACACTTGAATCTTCACACTTGAATCTTCACACTTGAATCTTCACACTTGAATCTTCACACTTGAATCTTCACTTGAATCTTCACTTGAATCTTCACTTAAGTCTTCACTTAAATCTTCACTTAAGTCTTCACTTAAATCTTCACTTAAATCTTCACTTAAATCTTCACTTAAATCTTCACTTAAATCTTCACTTAAATCTTCACTTAAATCTTCACTTAAATCTTCACTTAAATCTTCACTTAAATCTTCACTTAAATCTTCACTTAAATCTTCACTTAAATCTTCACTTAAATCTTCACTTAAATCTTCACTTAAATCTTCACTTAAATCTTCACTTAAATCTTCACTTAAATCTTCACTTAAATCTTCACTTAAATCTTCACTTAAATCTTCACTTAAATCTTCACTTAAATCTTCACTTAAATCTTCACTTAAATCTTCACTTAAATCTTCACTTAAATCTTCACTTAAATCTTCACTTAAATCTTCACTTAAATCTTCACTTAAATCTTCACTTAAATCTTCACTTAAATCTTCACTTAAATCTTCACTTAAATCTTCACTTAAATCTTCACTTAAATCTTCACTTAAATCTTCACTTAAATCTTCACTTAAATCTTCACTTAAATCTTCACTTAAATCTTCACTTAAATCTTCACTTAAATCTTCACTTAAATCTTCACTTAAATCTTCACTTAAATCTTCACTTAAATCTTCACTTAAATCTTCACTTAAATCTTCACTTAAATCTTCACTTAAATCTTCACTTAAATCTTCACTTAAATCTTCACTTAAATCTTCACTTAAATCTTCACTTAAATCTTCACTTAAATCTTCACTTAAATCTTCACTTAAATCTTCACTTAAATCTTCACTTAAATCTTCACTTAAATCTTCACTTAAATCTTCACTTAAATCTTCACTTAAATCTTCACTTAAATCTTCACTTAAATCTTCACTTAAAAAAACTAACCAAACAAAAAAACCTTCTTAAACCGTTCAGTTAAAAGGGAATAACTTATTTTTGCTCTTTCCAGGCATTCCCTGTGCAACTGTGTATACTGTGCTTACGATGTTATTTCATTCATATTTGTTGCAGTGTGCATTTACTTTCTTATGTTATGTAGCACTTTCCTACGAGCTAATCTGATGGTTAGCAGTTCCTAAAAGTAGATGAATGCTTGTAATCTGGTCCTCTGTGAATCCAGAGGTAAGATTAGCACAGATTAATACATCAAGCCCATCAGTGTACAGCTAGGCATTATATGAAGTGTAGGAAACAAAAATACAGCTTTTGGGGTCTTCTCAGCAGAGATCAGATAGAGTAGTTGGAAGATCAAAAACAAATATCTGATTTCATTCTGGCATTAACTTGCAACAGCTCATGGACTATTTTAGGAATCCTCTTTGTTTTGTTGGGGCTGAGTTTCAAACACTGTTGTAGAGTAATGAGTGCTCTTGGCAGGCAGAAAAATCCCCTGAAATTGGAAGTGAAATTAGATCAGCATAAATAGTGTTACAACAATAAGGTTAATCAGGTAAGGGAATAATCTGTGGGAAAGCATCATTAAAACATCAGTGCCAGAGATGTTCCTGGACTGCACAGAATGTAGGCGATGCTTTACTGGAAAGGAAGGACTGGGAAAGTCTGTTCTTCCTCAGTAACTGTAGCACAAAGAACTGCTTTTGTGTTTGTACATTCTTTTTCATTTAGCAGCAAACTTCTTGGTGAAGATCTGAAAACTCTTTAAATAACCACTTCCTGGTATGTCCTTGAATTGCTGATAGCTCAGAAGAGAATCTTTTTTTAAGTGTGAGTATTCTGTTCCTGATCATGGCTTGTGTAGGACTGTTTGTGGCTGATGAATATGCATAAAGTGTAAGTAAAAATCTTAATGATTTGTGTATGTACAAAACCATGACCAAATGACTTTTTCACCGTCAAAAGTTATCACACAGACGTGCTTAGAAATGGCCACCTGATTTAGAAATACACCTTGGATCTCTTTAGTCCAATATTCTGTCTTCCTTTTTGACTAGTACTGGACTGAGATGGAGATGCATGAAATTCTAGTGCATATTAAAGTAGGACAGTTTCCTGTAATAACTGTAAGTCCTTTTCTCAAAACCTATTCTATGTAAAGTTATTCTGAAATATAATACTGTTATTTTGTACAAGGATGTGTCATCACTGTATAAGGAAAAAAATAAATGAACTTATCTTAAGGAATGAAACTTCATAGGATAAAATTGGTGGGAATTGAATGTGTAAGTAAGGAACTGCTGGCAGCCCTTCAGTTGAAGTGCGAAAACAGTGAGTTGATAATTTTATCAGTTTTACCTACGTTTTTTCACCTCGCTGGATAAACAGATGAGGAAGAGCTGTACTTGGAGTATCCATAGCTGCTCCTGAATGTGTCTGATTATGGCTGCATGGTTTCTTCGTTGATGAAACTATCCTTTGAAGGTGGTAAAGGTATGTCTAAACTGCAGGCCTTCGGAGTGCCTTCAAACTACTGTACCACTGTGCGTAGCTGGGTGATTTCAAGCTCATTTGGGGTAGAATGAGGCACAATGCCATCCCTCATCCCTTCTTTGCACCAAAAAGGAGTCCAGGCACTTGGGCCAGACTTGAGGCATATAAAGGCTCAAGTCAGGAAAAAAAACCCCAACAAGCCTCAGTATCCTTTCCATGAAATTGTGTTTGTGTTATCAGTAACTAAATTTAAAAGAAAAAAAAGAAAGCCAGTTGCATTGAACTTTATGTGTTTCAGAAAACAAATGCTAGTTTCTAACCAGCATTTCTGTTGCTGGATTATTAGTCCCAGACTCCTACTGCATGTCAATGTTAGGACCTTCAAAATAGCCGAGCAAAATTGTTTCTTTCTTGCATGGTTCCGAGGCAGCAGGGGAAGATTAGAATGGGCCCTTTCCCTTAAAGAAAAGTCTATTGGCTACTGGTTGTCCTACAGAGGCTTCAACAGCCCATCTGGCAGTGAAGCAGGGAGAAACTACAATAAAATTAGGGAGATATCTAAAAGAAGAGATAAAAGTTGAAGAAAAGAATATTTTCTTCTTTCATTATAGTCCTTCTGCTTCTTGTTTGTTCATTTTGTGCTTCAATTGTAAAACTGGAATAGGGTGGTGATAATGTTCTCTGTTAATGTGAGCTGCAGTTAAAATCTCGCAAGAGTTGAAGGACAGATAAAGGAAACCAACCGAACCAGGAACTCCTTTGTTTTCATAACACAGTGGGTCACAGTATTACCCCAAGTAGGACAGAGGAGCAGAAAATGGAAAACCAGTACTACCTTCAGGAGACTGAGGGTGGGGTGGTAAAAAGCTACAGGTAAAATTGCATTGGATTGTTTGTTTTATACTAAATTTTTACATTGGCCAGAGTCCCTGAAACAAATTCTTCACACTGGAAAAATGTTTCTCAGGGGAATCTATCTTATTGCTTTTCTTTTTTTTTTTTTTTTTTTTTTTCCATTTTTATGAAAAAAGTAATGATTTGAAGTGTAAAATGTCAAGTAAAATTAATCTAAATATTGGCCTCATGTAACACAATAGAAAACACATTTCACTGTGCTGTGGTGTTATTCACTAAAGACCTTAAATACAGGTGTCCCAAACTGTCAGGACTTTTTTTATACAACTGATCGATTTTCCTTTGCTAGAAAACACTGCTGTCCCTAGGGCTTGTTCTCCCCTTGGACCATGATCTAGAAAAGTTTTTAAACGCTTGCAGCACAAGACCCACCACTCCATTCCTTTTCATACCTACATAGAGTCCCAGATGGGAGTATTTTCCATCTGTGTAGTGTGGCATTATTACAGCAGTGCCTAAGGATCTCACCAGGCCTATTTCTGCTTTCTTGAAGACAATAGCGTGAAAGTGAGGGACAGATGCCATAGAGCTAGTGTGACAACTGCAATTTGGACATAGATACAGTTTGCTTTCACTGCATGTCTGCAGCAAGTCTGTTCTGTGTGTGTCCTATCCCCAGGGTACAGAAGTAGAGCAGGAACCCAAGCACCACTTGGAGCAGGTAATGGAAGTCTGCCCAGATTTCCTGATGTGTTCCTTGGGGACCTCACTAGATAGAAGAGAGTTGTCCAGCATTGGTAAGGCTAATATGCTACTGTTGTACTCCAAAACAGAGAGTTTCTTATTTCATTAATTGGAAGGTAGAAAGCATACATGCTGGTGGACTTAGATGCTTCCAAATCAAGCAACTACTCTTTTTGATGAAAATTTGATGCTAAGTTTGTTACCATGTTTGATTTTTTAGATTTTTGGAATCCCTTTTGTGATGTAATCCAAGATACACTGGAAACCCTGTGAGAGCAAGAAATCAAACCCATATTTGCAAGTGTTGGCCAGTTTCCTAAATGCTACAATGTCCTCCCTCTTGGAGTGTATTTTTCTGAAACTGAGCATTCCTGATTATGTGCTGTTGGATGACAGCTTGAGAAAATTGTAAGTGGAGTGAAGGGGACCTACTTGCATCTTAATTTTTTTTGCGTTCTTAGTGAAGATGTTCCAGTTTAGTAGCTGATTTTAATTTAATCACATGTGATCTGAAACCTCTTTGTACCACAAATATCTCTTTTCCAAATAGAAATCAAACAACTCTAAGTAGAATATGTTTATACTAAAATAACTGTGACTGATGTGTCCATCACTGCTACATAGTTACTGATGTTTATATACACTTTCCATTGTTTTGAAGAGCCATATTGTCTCGGGTGACCTTCAATTTTCACTTAAAGAGTCTTTTAGGCTTTCACTCTGATGGATACCAATCTTCTTTATTAATTTTTAAACTTAATCACATCTATACACGCATATATTAATTGTGGTCAGTGATGGAAATGGATTTTAAGAATTTAAAATAGCATTGTGGCCACAGCGTTTGATTCTTTCAGGGTTAGAAGAATATTTAGTGCCTGTCAGCAGCATTCTCGGAGGTATCTGTTTCAAGGTCCATGCCTTTGTTCATAAATAAACATCTCTATGCCTATTTATTTCTGTGTGTAAACTTTGTTGTCTCCCACTGGTGAGAATAGCTGGCTTACCTTCAATATGCAACAAGCAGTCAATTTAAGTACAATTCAAATTTGCTTCTGTTTCTCTTAGCTAATGAGTAGCAAGTGATGTGCTAGCCCTACTTATGGGGATAATGTGTTTCCAAGAGACACAGAGAGAATAAATGCTATTGAATTCTACAGTGGCTTAAAGCAGTTTGGTGTAACTGTGTTTAAACAAAGCAAAATGCAGCCTCTTTTTGTTGCATGCAGCCAGTGGTGGCAGCTGAGAGTTTTTTGTATGACAAAAAGCAGGCAAACTAAAGGTCAGATTATAACTGCCCTGCAGAAACCCAAAGAACTAGTTTATTTTTATTTGGCAGGGTTTTTTTTTACAAACTCTTCAGAAATGCATGTCAGCTCTCTGATGGGTGTGATCTTCAAGGTTTTACAGTCAACTGAGAAGGCTGTGTAGAAAGTAGAATCGAAACCTCAGGTTCTGTATTGCATATCCTGAAGCTGAGTACCACAAAGTAAGTGGGCAAAGAGGAGTGTGGGTCTTTTTTGGCTGGTTGTGTTTTTTTGGTTTGTTGGAGTGTTTTTAACATACTGATGTGAAATTGCACTGACAGTTCCATCACCTGCAACTTGGGTATGTGGCATGTGAAAAATAGCCTGTTTAAGTATAACAAATCCTTTCAGAGGGTACAGCTGGCTTGAAATGAGCTGTTAGAGAGGATTGTTGCATGGGCTGTTTCATACAAAAATCTCTTTTCCTCTTTTTATCTCCTCTTTTATTGAAAATGTATTAGGAGCACTGAGTTTGAGCTTTCCTTGAAAGCTTTAAAAAACCGTATGCTTGTATAGAGCAACTTATGTTTTCCTTATGTAGCTCCTGGTGCCAGAGGAATTTATAAAGTGCTTTTAGTGACTTAAAAGCCCACAGACTGTAGGATAATCCCTCCCTGTCTTTAACGCAGTCCAGTATCTCTTCACCAGCTGTCCTAGTGGGATGGTTCCTTATTCTAGTAATATGTCTTCCCCACTGTGGATGTACTCAGGCTTGTAGATAGGTTGATAGCTTGTTCTGACAAATATATCTTTTTTTTATCTTTCACTTCCTTCTAGATCTACGATCTTCCTGAGGCATACCTGGTGGTACCAGTGTGATAAAGCCATTCGAGTGTATGCACATGTACATGAATTCTTATCACTTCTCTCTCGATTTTGTCATACTATTTTATAGGCTTTTCAAATTCACGATCTGCTGGCATGTACAGCACACAGGTAACAAGCATATTATGCTGCTTTGAGCCAAGAGCAGAGTCTCTGTGTCTCCCATCTTCTACAGGTGATTTTTTGCTGCTGGTTCACACGTTGTTTTGGTTTACCGTTTCGGTTTGTGTCCTACTCTTAATAGCTCAAATATCCCTAGAAAGCCTCCTAATTGTATTTTTCACTGCCAGAAAAGAAGCTAATGATTGGGTAGAGCCACACATGAAGCTCTGTCTCCATCAGCTTAACAAGAAACTAAGGCTGGAGTTGTACAGAAAGTATTTAGGAACTTCATATACCTAAAAGAGATTTTGGGAAACCCTATCGCAAATCTTGCAGGATTTTCTTTTGCCCTTTTGTTATGTGTTTCTGTACAATTTTTACAGACTGAAAGTAAAGCAGGTAAGATAAAATCCTGGTCCAGCAAAACACATAATAAAATAAAGCTCTTCTCTGGATTGGGATGTGAACCCTAAACTCCATTGAAAGTTTGGTACCTACTTAGCCACCTTTGAGTGTCACAATGTGGGTGACCTGTCTGAAGATGGTGTTGCTATAGCACCAGGATCAGAATTTGGGAAATTCTGATTCACCCTTGTCTATCAACAATAAATGATAACATCTCTCCTCTCCCTTAAACTGAATGGTAGTGGTGTCTTTTTCACTCCATATGGAAAACTCATTTCACGCTTTGTCTTACCTTGTGTTCCAGACAATGGCTGGGGAAAGACTTCAGAGTGGAAAATACAGGAAAATTAGATTCTGATACTGATCTGAACTGAAACAGTCAGGAAATGCCATATTTTAAGCTTAGTGGGCGCTGACAGTTTTTTTTTTCTTAAAGAGATTCTTAGTCCTTAATATGACCCGTATTAAAAAAATATCCTGTTATATTTATCAGCTGTTCCCCACATGGTCTTGAAACACTTTCTAAAAAGGTATCTATGAATGTAACTATTTTTTTCCTTGTTTGAACAGATTATTTAGTGTTTTCTTTTACATGTCTCAAAGTTGAATGTTTATCTAGGAAGGAAAAAATCTTCAATAGTAGGTGGTATTCCTAGGTTCAAATAACATGTCTTGATCTGAAACTTTATTCAGTGATGTAAAATAAAGGGATATTTACTAGTGTCAGATTTAGTGAATGGAATTTTCAAACTTTAAACATAACCCAAAATGTTACATACTGGACAAATGAAGTTTCTGTGATTAGTTAGAAGTAGTGTCTTCTCCTTTTATCATGTTCAATGCTGGGGGAAGGGAGGGGGAAGGGAGGGGAATCCAGTTTCTGAAAGTAAAAAAGCAAAATCTAGTTTTATTTTAGAGTTGCATTTCTTTTCTGCCTCAGAAAATCTTCAGGCAACAGATACATGTCAATGGAGTTGCCTTCAATTTACAAAGAAAATACTGAGTCATGGCCAAACAAGTTATGTGACTGCTTTTTTTGCATCCATCAGAGGCTAAAACTTGGAATAAAGCGCGAATCTCTGAATTCTTTTGTGTGTCATGAAACTAGCTTACTACTCTGTCTTCTATAGCGTCTTCTCTAGCACCTTCATTTTCATGGAGCAAGGACGTTAACCCTTACCTGATATTCTGTTTGGGTGGTCTTTTTACATATGGCACAGAGATAAACAATGTGAAAGTTTAGCTGGTTCAAGGAACTATATTATATTACAATGCTTGGTTAGTTTAACTTTGGCACATGATCGAATACAAGGGGTAATTTTATTCTGGAGTTATTCAATATTTGAACAGCTTGGAAAGAACAATCTTCAGGGAGGTGAAGGGCTCAGTTTGATTATAGAGCTGCCTTATTTATGCCTTATGGGACTACATTGTTTGCTGATTTGTCTCTGATTTGAGGTGCAAAAGACATAAAATACTGACATACGGATTTGAATTAAAGTAGCTAAACACCAACAAGAATATTTTGTTGAACAATGAATTTGATGAGTAGTGTTTAGCCATATCCACAACAGAAGGCGTAGTCTTACTATTCTATATTGTACAGCTTCCTTGTGAGCACGTGTAAGACGGGGAATGAAAGAGTGAATGCTAGTTCTTTACTGAAAAATCAATTAAGCATTCATTCTGGGTGTATTGCCTGCCACCTGAGGTTGGCTTACCATTTCAGTTCCTACTTATGACAGCAGTGTGCTGCAAGAATTAGCTATGTGGCCCTTGATCCATCACTAGAATTTCATAGGAAGCATTTGACCTGTCAAACGTTATTTAAAAATTAATGAGTATCTAAGCAATCCAGGCAGTTCTGAAAATCCCATTTTTAATGTTTCTGCATTATTCATTATCTTAGTTGTGATAAGATGCTGTAGTGGTCAGTGCCTGAGGGCCTAAGACAGATATCCATCATTATTTGTCTTTCATTTTGCCTGTGTAAGGTATCTTGCTCTGTTTCTGGAACTGTGTTTAATATGTGGTAATGTTCACTCCACTTTCCCAAGTTCTCTGAGGTAATGCTAGAAAACAACGCATTATCCCTTAAGAGGCCAAGGCAGATGACTGTTTAAAGGACATGAACCACATGATCTGTCCTGCAATGAACATCTGTTTCAAGATTTCCAGCATGCTGGGAATGATTAACGAGTGTTTTTAAAAATACATTTACCTTTGTGAGTATCTGACTGGCACTAAATGGCTGTCATCTTTTACTTAAAAGATATCACAGCATACTCCTGAGCTCTGAAGTATTTACCTTGTTTTTTCTGTCTTCTGCATTTGAATACATAAATGTGTAGCATACAGCAATGTTTTCCCCCTTAGGACTTCTGAATGCAGACTTTCTGCAGATATGTAGGCTTTCAGGGAATCATTAAGCACAGAAGGTGACTTTCCAAAAAAGTTTGACTTTATTGAGAATCAGGAGAAAAATATTTGTTTATCATTTGTGCAGGGACCCAGGTTCCTGAGAAAATGGAGGTTTCCTGGCTTGGTTGCAGGTAAATGAGGAATTTCCCAGCAGCTGAGCAAGTCAACAGTGTGTAGCTATTGAATGCCCTTGACATGAGTATGGATCTCATCGAGGGTGCGTTTGCATGGTGCTGTTTTGCAATCTGAAAGGCCACAGATGAGGCAAGAGAGATGGCAGGAAGATATGGATAGATGTTGTTAATTTTCTTTTTACATAATAGCTAGAACCTCTGTGGCTAACTAGAATAACACCCATCATGATCACAAAAGATTTTGATCAGCAGCCACAAATAGAATTCCCTGTCCAGTGAAAGCTGCTCTGAAGGATGGGAATCTGTGAGAGGGTCTTGAGGAAGACGAAAGGAGCAGAGCCATGAGGAAGATTGAAAAAATCAGCTACTTTACTATCTCATAGCACTTCATAAGATCCACCTGGTTTTGTGTGACATGCCTGTTTTGTAGACATCAGTGAAACCTGGGAATGCAGCATGGAAAAAATACAAGAGTATGTTCAGCACCTCACTGAAACCATTTGCAGCTTCACTGGCAAGCAGACAAGGCATTTAAGGTCATTGATCACTCTCACCAGCTGGACATCCAGACAATAACTTTCCTCCTCCTATTGTCCTGAGGAAATATGATGGGGAAAAGCTTTAGTTCTGCAGTGACTGTAATTTGGCTATATAAGAGGTTAATCTATCTGTTCCAGTTCATAACTGTTCTGCAGGTTTTTTCAATTTTAGGAGAAAGAATTAGCTCTTAAATGCTTTCAAGGATGGAATCCATGTTCCCGCCATTCTTGGACCCAATTTTGCTGGAGCGCTAGTGCATGTGTGTATGTGGCCTTAGTCTGCTTGAAATGGAGATGTGTGTAGCCAGTTGTTATGGCCCATTGTGTTCTTGCAGTTGCTGGGAATTAGCCACCTGAGACTGGGCAGTAGATGGACCCTTTTCCTAAATCCAACAGACAAGCCCATCACTGACACAGTGAGGACAACCACTTTCCTCCCAGGTGATTCCTTATTCTTTACACAGCAGATCCTTTTCCACTGCAAGAGGCCTTTCTGTGCTGCATGAATAGCATCAAGACTGAGCCATCAAAATCAGTTCAAAGCCCTTAAGCCCAAGATGTCACATCTGCTTTACAGAAATTACAATAGGAAAACAACATCATTAAAAAAGAAAAAGAAAAAACAAAAAATCCTTTCAAAACAAACACTGTAAAAATTCAGTGGAAAATCATCTGCAGTTTTCAAACCATTACAGCAGTTTATCAGGAAGGTCGTGGAGAATTTTTGCATTTTTCCCTTGTATTTATTATTGTCGCCTTCTATTTCTAAATAGCATCATTTCTCACCAACAAAGACTTAATATACGTTGATGTCAGCAACAGCATGTTGCTGTTAGGTGAGGTATACAGGGTGTCTGAAATACTGGGAAGAATGTGATAATTAGGACAGGACAATAAATATGAAAGGAAACCTTTATAAGGTTTGTTCTTGTAAATTGTCTTAGAGGGTAGAGGTGCTTGGGAGACAAACAAAAAAACAAACAAACAAACAAAAACTCCAGACCCAAACAAACAAAAAACCAAGCCAAGAAAACCCCGACAACAAGAAGTTTCCAAGCTGCTAGAGCAGTTAGTGGAAGAAGCGATGATGCCTTTTCACATCAAAACAAAAAATAGCGAGCAGGGCCAGATTTTTGATCATAAAAAAGAAGTGTTACAATTATGGCTGTACTGGAAAGGGCAGAGTCAGGTAAAGAGGTATTGTGCCTGTACATTGTTGCATAAGTGTTGGAAACCATATAACTAAGGCAGCAGGGGCATGTAAGGGTTGTCTGTGAGCTGATTATGTCAAGAACCAGAGCTATTTCAATCACACTGAACCTGGCTGGGAACGCTTTCCCTAAACTATCTTGCAAAAGCTAACAGGGTGTCCTACCAAAACTTCACTTTCCTGGAGAAAGAGAGGCAACAGCAATGCTAAGCAAGGTCACCCGAAATCATCTGACGTGAGTGTTCATGCTATTAAATATTTGCATGGTCACTGGTAGGACTTTGGTCCTGCAGACCTTCCGAAATGCTTACTTTCTGTATGAAACATTTGCCAGTTCTGCAGATGTGATGCTGGAGAGGGACTCTTCATCAGAGACTGTAGTGATAGGACAAGGGATAAAGTGTTCAAACTTAAAAAGGGTAAGTTTAGGTTAGATATAAGGAAGAAGCTCTTTACTGTGAGAGTGGTGAGGCACTGGAACAGGTTGCCCAGAGAAGTGGTAAATGCTCCATCCCTGGCAGTGTTCAAGGCCAGGTTGGATGGAGTCTTGGGTGACAAAATTTAGTGTGTAGTGTCCCTGCCCACGGCAGGGGGGTTGGAACTAGATTATCTTAAAGTCCTTTCTAACTCTAACTATTCTGTGATTCTATAATATTGCCATTGTAACAGAAGTGTTTGCTATCTCCTCCTTTCATAGATGCACAAAGGGAAAGATTTAGGCATCACAAAACAGAATGATAAAAGCTTAAGTCACTCTTGGTAGATTCTTGTGCATGTTCAAGATAAGCTTTCTAGTCATTAGCCCTTCTATTTTACTTCTATTCATTAGCATTGAATAGAAGCATTGTTACTGCAGGAGTTGAGACAGTCTTTAAGAGACAGTATTGTAGTGACTGGCTTAAATCAAGTCTTTAAACTTCTCGTGTAACTAAATGCAACCCAGCCCATGATTAATATTAAGCAAACCTGCCTCTTCAGTTGTGATGTCTTGAAGTACTTGGTATAACTTCTTGTGAAAACACAAAACTTGTTGACTTTTTCCAATGCCCAATGTCACATATGGCTTTCTGAAGCTGACAGAAGGCAGACACTGTTGTACTCAGACTACAAAACTAAACAAGGATTGATTGCAGTGTGAATGATCAGCCTAAGTTTTGCTTGGGGCTAGGTTATGAGAGTGCTCTTTGAAATTAGCCCAAGGCTATTCCTCAGACTTCACATGGTAAGTGAGAAGCCTGTAACAAATCTAGTAGGATGTGCTTTAGTCATTTTACAGCTGTAAAAAAAGAGCTGCACCATCAAACAAGCAAGACATCTGATGTTAGTGTTATGTTCTGTTACCCTGTAATCAGCCTACACCCACTGATGCAAAGCTCTAAATAACTGTATGTGCAGAACTCATTCAACAGGCAGCTGAGAAGTCCCCTTAAAGTCAAGAGCAAGTGGGCTTATTAGGTTTGCTTAGAGTTACACAGGTAGTGCAAATGCAACTAGTTTACAGTAGTCAATTCCCATACCAACTAAAGTAAATTAATGTAAAAGATGATAGCTTGGTCTTGATAACACTGCACAGACACAGAGAGTTTTCTCAGATATTTGTAATTTGACCATATTCAAGTAATTCTACCAGCTGTTTTTTGGTAGAGATCCTGAATTTCTCCATGTGTGGGTGGGGAGGAGTCAGTACTCTGCTATTTAAAATAGTTATTTAAAATTAATTGTACATGCATAGCTATTTCTTTGGTGGACAGGGAATATTTTATTCATTGTTCTTTTTTTCAGGAACACCTTGCAAGCATTTTCCCCATCTGATTTTGTATACCTGAATATACCGTTAAGCTGAGATAAGGTGGGAAACCTGTGATCCACCTTCAAAGCGGTGAATTAGAAATGCTTCCAGCCATGCTTAAGGCATGAATTCTTGTCTCCTTTTAACTTCAATTAGCACATAAAGCAGCCCCTTACGGTATGTTGAAGCAGGTAGCCTGTGCCACCAATGAATGCAGCCCCAGTGGGCTAGGGACAGAAAGGCTGCACAATTCTAGGATGGGATGTGAAAGAATTACCAGGACTGCTTGGTGTGGATGTGAAACTCCAGGGCATTTCACTTGCACTGAAGTGTATAAACTGCCTTTATGCAGTGACAAACTGTCCACCGAGAGCCTGGACAGGATGAGCTGGGTTTGATATACCAGCAGCAGTCTCCAGAGATGTCCATCTCCACCTGTAGTGCCACTAATTTCTGAGGCAAAAGAGCAAGATAATGGGGGTGTGTGTACCTGTGAGAGGGTTGTGTATAAGCTGATTGTGTTTGCTCCATGCATAGGGACAGACTCAAAACTGAAACGCTGAAAGGCAGAAATGCTGGGAACATCTTTGTGCTCTTGCTGAAGCTGGGAGAAAGCAGCCATTGCGAGAGAGTTGAAAGGGGAAACAGGGAGCAAGAGGAAATGAGAATGGAAACATACTCAAAAGCACATATTCATATCACCTGTGTATCTTGGATTGCTGAAAGCATTATTGTTTCTACTTAAGTTCTATCAGTGTTTACTGGTTTACAGTGAAACATTTAAGTGTCAGTGCCTCAGATATCAAACCCATCACTGGATGTGTGCATAACCATGTAAGCCAGCTATATGCATAACCATATAAGCCACAGTTGCCACTATGACTACAAAGAACTAGTGGCTAAAATAACAAATTCAAGGATGCATGTGCAAAGTTAACAGTGCATCCAAGCTCTTTCGCAGAATGGTCTAGAATTTGAATATTGTGAAGAAAGCCCAAAACTTGCATTGGTCTAGTTGTAAGGAAATTCTAATGCATTTATCAAAATATTTTGTTTTGTTTATCTTGATGCTGATAAGCACACCCCTGCTAAAGCAAGGACAATGTCATACCTGTATGGATGAAATTTAACACAACCCCAGATGGAATAAAATATCACCTTTGCATTAAATTGGAATATATTGATGAGATGTGGTTGACCTAATTTACAACTGAGTCTTCTCGTTTAGTTAAAAGGCTTTCCTCTCATACCAAAAATGCTCTATTCAGTCTTCCCAGATCTAATCCCATGCTCTCTTTCCATATTTGATATCCAGAGTTTGGATGATGCAGAAATTGGGAATGGGCCTCTGCTGAATTATCTTCCATTTCTTTCTCTTTTTCACCTCTTTGTTTCTCTTTCATTCCCTCTCGCAGACTGATAGTGCAATCCACAGTCAGAAATAGCTTGTAATGTTTTCCCATTCTGTGGTGTGGAACTTCCCCTTGAAGGGATGTTCTGAAAAAAACACAGTCAAGGAAGAACCTGGAAAGAGTACTTAAGCAGAGTGTATGCTTGTGAGAGTAGTAGGTGTAGCAAGCTGTAGGGCAGGTGACCTTTGCATGTAGTGATGTATCTGAAGTTGTAAGATGGAACTCCTGGTCTCTTTGAGGAGAGTCAAATATGCCCCTGGGGAAAAAAATATCACACAAACACTCCACAAATCAAAACTGGTGGTTTCCAACCTGTTGTCTGTGAGTTATCCGAATAGAATGCAAATTTGTAAGATGGCATTTGTTGAGATATTTTTCACACACAGTTATTCCAGGTCCTTCATATTACAGATGAAGTTGAGCCTTATGAGAGTGTCTACTCTAAGTGAACAGATCTATGAATTTGGAAAAGTACTGGAATTAATATAGCTGCTCAGTGTTTCCACAATTTCGCTTCTTCAAATAAACTAAGCTTAAAAAAAATCTAGGATCTAATTTATATTATAGGGGGAACATACCAATAATATTGGAAGGTTAGTTAGTCTGGAGTAACATAACTGAAATTCCACATTATGTCTTGGGAAAGCTTATGGGAAATGCTAATAGCTTAAGGTGCTCTCATGGGAACTGTGAATCTTTAATTGCATTCTCTACCCAACGCCTAATAGTTGGATCTAGCTTGCAGTAGGTGCTCGGACAAATGTCAGTGGGTTTTGTTGAACTTATAAGAGCTTGGGATGGAGGTTATTGAAACCATAAATAAGGTATTCGCAAAAATCTCTACCATTAGGGGTCTCAATGTATGAAACAGATCATCAGACACAACCTCAAATCCTTTCTTGCCTTGTGAATCTCATCGTTTGCCTCTGGCTGTAGAGTTGCTTCCACAACTGCACTTTTGCAGCACGTTATGCCAAGTCCTGTGCACTCTGCTCATGTGAATCATCACATTTACCTTAGTTGGATGGCTCCTGTGAGCAAAATGAACACAGTCTGGCCCACTGCCAGCACAAAAACTAATAGCTAGTCACTGCATCTGGACTTCAGTTTCCTTAATATTTCAAGGTACCTTATTCCAGCTGCCAAACATGGAGTATCTGAAACCCATGTATATTGTTACTTGAAGGCCAACAATCAGGCAATCCTGAAGACTGTTGCACCATGATGGTTATCCCAGAAAATGTTCCATGTTACGCAAAGGCCAAAGATTCCATGACTTCTGTTGTGGGCTCTCTTTCAAAATATGTTTTTTATTTCAAGAAGACTATGTTTCCTAAGAAAGCTTTTAGTAACATATTTATTCATGTTGGTTAAATGAAAGTCACGTGGCACACCTCCCTTTCTGCTGTGGTGAGCCACACAGTGCCTGATATAATCCTACTATCTTGTGTGAAAAAAACAACAACAACAAAAACCCCGACCAAAAAAATCCAACCGACAAACAGCTGAATATCAGATGTGCCTGGTTTGCATGTCAGTGAAACAGAAGGCATGTTACACAAGTCACCACATTTTGCAAACTCTATTTCTATTTTGGTACAACCCTCCCTTCAACTTTTTCCACTCTCTTTTCTTAGGCATAGGGTGAATCCAGGGCTTTTCCTGAGGTAACTGTATGAAAAGAACACACAGACACAAGGAAAGACACATGAATATCCTGAGTTTTCATGTGATTTCCCATGTTTCTGGGATTAGGTGTACTGACTGGTTAGCTGGTTTTTATACTCTGGAGTAAACATATGAAGGTGGTTTCTGTAAGGGACTGTTCAACTCTTCCTTCCAATATGGGAAAGTCAAAACTCAAGTGAAATGCCACAGCTCCAAATAAATATTTGAAAAATCAACCTATTTATTAGACTTTAAAAGTAGGTATAAGTAGTAATCAAAGTTATCCACTGTATCCAAAAATAGAGAATTTGGAGACCTTCACATTAACACAGGTAATGTCTTGGTAGGGCTATCCAGCTTTGCTTCCCCACTTCCTTCCTACTATTGAGAGAAGTTAGCACTGAGAACATAAGATCCTTTTTTTTTTATATGCAAATACATACATGCCTGATATAGGCATCTAGTAGGTACATCTGATAAGCTAATGAAAAAAAAAAAGATGGGACAAGGTGGCCTGTGATATGCTATGAAACTGGGTAAGTGCTGAGCATACGCCACGTTTATCAGCTTGGTCTGTTACTGCCTGGGTTTGACCCCCTCTTTTATTTTTTTTTTAACTAACTTGGCTAATTCTCCATAAAGTTAGACATTCAGGTATCCCATTCATGATGGCTGAAGAGAAGTACTGAGTGCAGCCGAGTGACACCAACATGGAAATAAGTGTCAAATTAGTAAAACTGAACAGTGGATGTGAAACAAGAGTATCCCAAAATGATGACTAGTCTGAATGACTATTATGTAGAATGAGAAGGGCTTTTTACGAGAATAAGAGAAGCATGTCAGGCATGTGAAGCATAAGGTTAGAGAAGTCCATATATGCAGAGGATGCTGATTTGTGTGCTGAAGGGGTAGAGAATGGCCAAAGCCCCTACTATCTGAATTGTTCCACTGGTGACTGCATGGGAGGAATGGCAGGAGAGGGAAAAGTCTGTTTGTTGCCTTACTACCCAGAGTGTGCATTCACAGAAGGGGCTGCATGATCTGGGCAGGCAGGAGTGATGCTTGTAGATGCAGCAGTTTGGGTCATTCCGGAAGTCTGCATCGTCCTCTTGGTTATTTCAAAATAAAATGGATCACATTTCAAGCTCTGTGCGGGTGAACCCATTCAGTCTTGGGACACTGCACAATATTTATTTCAGGGCAGAATTTATCCAATGAGGTTCATTTCTAAAATATCTATTTCAGACTTTTAAGACATTACTGCTTTGCTTGCAATGGATATCGAAGTCTGAAGCCAGCAGGTAAAAGTGCTTGGCAACTTAGAGTGGAGAGGAAAGCTGCATTTGTTTCACCCAGTGCAGTGATGACTTGCAGTTAGCAAAATAATAAAAAACCCCTGCCATCCTGCTGCTGGAAACTTCAGAAACAGAAAGAGAAGCAGGAGAAGGACAAAGGTGCTAGCTCATGGGAACACTGAAATTCTGGTTCTGAATCGAGTCTGGTTTGTTTCCTTATTCATGCTTTGCTTGAAACACACCAGTTTTCATGAGAACAAAGAAATTAAGTGAACTTAAATACAGCTGGTTATCCCTCTAGGTACCACTGGATACATTTCAGTGTAATTTATTACTAAGAAGTGAAGGATGTTTTGTTTGATAGAAAACAGACAAAAAGAGGGAATTAACATCATAAGTCAAAGAAACGTGCTTCCTCTTAGCCATGGTATTGGGCTACTGCACTTTGGACGTGACTGTTGCAGTGCATGATGTTCCCTGTTTCAAGCATGCCCTGGGCAAAGAGCACAGAAAACCACTGCTTCATGAATGCTACTTCTTGTGAGCAAAGAGCTAAAATAGACTATTTTGTGCTGTCTTACAACTGACCTTTGAGCCTGGTGCTTTGGTGGGAACTGCTGCCTCTTTGTCAGAGGATGGGGTATGAGGAGTGGCCAGGTGACTGCTGCTGTTCACACGTGTTTTGTCATCATGTTATACCTGCTTAAGCTAGAAATCTTAGCTGGTTATGCAAGGCAATTTGAAATAACTTTTCTTCACGGTATTCTTGCTTTCCTGTCTATGATCAATCTGTGCAGACCACAGTAATTTTACTAGTTAGTACCAGTACAGTATGTGGTTTTCTTCTTCCATGAGATGCAAGAGCTGGGACCTTTACAAAGACCTTGTCATTAGTTTATAACTGAGCAGCTGTGGGCTTGTGCTTATAGGACTGGGGTTTTGATACTTTCTCTGCCTCTCTTTTCCCCCACACCACTAGACCCTTCTGTATTACTCCTTCATTGGAGTTGGAGGGAGAGGGCACGGTACTGTTTGTGCAACACTAATCTATAGGCTGCTTTTTTCTGTTAAGCTCCATAGAAGTGATCTGATATAGATCTGCTGCAATATTTAAAGTACAGTACTGAGCAGAAAGTTCATTTTAAATGTGAATGGATCACTTGGTCACACAGCCAAGACATCTCCTGGTAGTCTTGTGGTACTAAAGCAGCACTTGTGCATTTATTAAACAGAGGAAAACAAGGTTCACTCACAAAAAAAATTACCCAAAAAAGAAGCTTTATTATTTTTCAAATTGGAAAATTGCACTGGTGCAAAAATCAAATGAAAAGTTGTTTTATAGTTGGAAATGTATCCAGAGCTGGATGACCCAGCGGCTCCAGGAAGACAAAGCTGCTGGTTCAATCTGGCTAATTCCAAAATTTCTTTTATTTATTTTTTTTTCCTTCCCCCCTGCACTCTTCATCAATTTCTAATACGGAAACCAAACCGCTTCCTTATTTTCATCATTTAATTTGGAACTGGATGGGACTTCTCTCTGTGTCCTCAGAATGATGAGGGCAGAAAGCTCATTTATCAAAGCTCTGCAATGAACAAAGCCAGAGCAGAGCAGCATAGGCGTAATTAGCAGGGAAAAAATGGAGCTTGTGGCTTGATGTTGATGGATACAGAATGTGCCACAAAAGAAACAAAGCTTTGAGAATGCTTTGAACATAAAACCAGTCTCACGGGATCAACAATCCCATGCCAGAGAGTAACTTCAGAGTAAGATGGATAAGATCCACCTATCATGATGACCAAAAGCTACACTGCTGCAGCAGCAGAGGAGGATCTAGGTACTTCCTGGACATATTTTGGGGTTGTTTTGGAAGGGAGGAGCAAATTTACTTACTTATTTTCCCTATGAATGCTCCAGTTGGATTGAGCATTATTGTTATTGTTAGCTTTATAATGGCAGAATTGTTTGCCACAAAAGGATTTGCCCATAGTGAAATGGCATGTGTATGTCTGAGTTGTCATCAGCTTCTCTGTAGGAGATGTCAAAGACAAGACAGATGTGGTTAGATGGGCTCTGGTTGCATATACAATCATAAACCTACTGCAGCTTGACATGCAACTGAGCTCAGTGTTATGGATAACATGTCACTTTTCTCACCCCAACAGTCCTTAGGAAAAAGTAAAATCAAATTCCATTTGACTGCATCTATGAAGAACTCTTCAGAAAGGCTTCAGGGAAGCAAGGTTTTTAAAATGTTTGTCTTTTCCCTAGGAAGTGTTTCTTTTACCATATTCATTTTAATTTTTCTGTTGACTTACAAGTCCTTAGTACCCAACTCCTGAAAAAATGTGCTTGCATATACCTATATACCATATACCATCAAGTGTTGGACTAACCAGTAACAGTTTCAGCACGTAGAGTGGAAATTGTCCTGGATAAGAATAAACAAAACTTCTCTGGTGAATAATAAGATGGAAATATGATCATGCAGAACAGAGCTAGAGAGTAGGTTGCCAGTCCTGCTTGGTGGTAGTCCTGGCAAGATCTGTGAGGCTTACTATAAAAACCTCTGAGACTCCTCTATTTTTAAGCTTGGTAATGAGATTTAAAGCATCAAAAAGGAAAGGAAATGGATCTCAGTGCTGCATCTATGTGAAATACAGCTGAACGAGTTAAATATAGGGCTGTGAAAGATGAGGAACTCAATTACCTTACACTGACTCCTTATTAATGTCTTATTTTATATGGATAATCTGCCTTGATCAGTCAGCAAAACAAGCATATGATTTAATGAACCTGTTTATATCAATTTCAGTGAACTAAAAATATGTTATTTAAAGCAGTAACATGGTACATCATGGAACTTTTCCTACTTCTGAATGATTATGAAACAGGATCCATATTTCAAGACAAAATATTTGTCATCTGGAAAATAATCTGCTTAGTGTTGGAAAAATAAATCCATTTCAAATATCTCAAGCATTAAAATATTTGTGTTACGTTTGTTGGTTTAAGTGTATTTTTACAGATTACCTATGTCATAGAACTCATCTGTATTAATACCAAACTTGAATTTTGATTAAAACACTGAAAGGAGTCTATGCAGATCTTGTTAATTCATTAAAGCCCAGAAATTTTCATGGTGGCCTTGATGATGTAACTGTGCTGCCTTCCTGCTTTTTTTCTTAAATGCCTTTAGGCTTTTCATCTACTGTAAATATTTGTGAAACATAAGCTTGTTTTAAAAGGTATCTATTCTCAGCTGGATTGTAATTGCAAATCTGACAGTCTGTTTTCTTTTGCCATGTCTCTTCTTTTCCAATTCCCACCAAGAATTCCTTAAAAATTTCATAATTATTTTCCTAGTGTTTATTTATGGCTTTTGAGAATCAATGCAAACCGTATGTTTCAGTGAGGTTGTGTGACAGTGTTCTCTTCTTTATACAAAACCACACAATTTTCAATTTCAGCACATTTCCACAACTAATGCTTTGCTTAAATCTGCCTTTATTCCCCCCACCCCCACCCCCCTGTATTCTCCTAGTTCTATTGTGAGGAATATTTGGAAAAATCTAAGTCAGGAAGGCGAGGGAAGATACTGTTTGTCTAGTCACAGCTATGGTGCAAGCCATGAAATGTGAACTCTTGGTTTTTTTTCTTTGTATACTTCTGACCTGGGATAACTGCCTCTGGGGGAAGCAGCTAATTTAATTTCAATTTATGTCATTTGTCTGCAAAAAGGCAGCAGATATATTTCAGATTCTGTGGGATCACTTATTTTGCTTTGGTGTGATATAGCATGTCTCTGCCACGGGATTTAGGTTAGACCACCAGATTTCATTTGCTTCAGACCTTTGGGTGAACATGAAATCATACTGTGTAACTTTAAAGATCTTACCCAGGAAAGAGTCCACTTACCCTTTTAGTTTTTTATTTTAATTTGATTCTTTCATGAGTAAAATAGGATAGAACAAAAGACCTCAGGAAGGGTGAGGACTAGAGGAAAAATGAGCAGGATAGAAAAGGAATGGGAGACACAGGCTGGGTTTTCTGTTTTGTAGTCCATGTGCAAAGGAAAGGGATAAAAATTATCCATCTTAAAGGCTGGTGTTTAATAACTGGAAGCTATTCAGAAGTGTTGTATGCTCAACATGATCCTGAAAGAAATGAGTTAGCTGAAATTCCTTGGGGAAATTATGATAATTTCATTACCAGTTAGAGTTCAGGGTTTTTTTAATAATTAGTTCCTGAAATTGGTAAACCTTGCCAAATTCAAAATACTGCAGTCTTCTCAGATGAATTGTTAGATTCCTAGAATGAATTTTAGTCTTTTTCAATATTAGTCCCTCTTCAATAATTTTAAACTGCGCTTTTGGGTCTTCCCTCACTTAATACATTTCTTCTAAGTAGGAGGAACTCTGAATTGAGTTTAAGGACTTGAAGCCCTTCACCAGTAACATGCCACAGACTCACAGAATGGTTTGGGTTGGAATGGTTTGGGTTCCCAGCTCCCTGCCATGGGCAGAGGCACCTTCCCCTAGACCAGATTGCTCAAAGCCCCATCCAACCTGACTTCACTGATGGGGCATCTACAACTTTTCTGGGCAGCCTGTTCCAGTGTCTCACCACTTTCACAGTAAAGAATTTCTTCCTAATGTCTAATCTAAATCTCCCCTCTTTCAGTTTAAAGCCATTCCCCTCCTTGTCCTATCACAACATGCCGTTGCAAAAAGTCCGTCTCCAGGATTCTTTTAGGTACTGGATGATTGTTATAAAGTGTCCCCAGAGCCTTCTCTTCTCCAGGCTGAACGACCCCAACTCACTCAGCCTATCCTCATAGGAGAGGTTCTCCATCCCTTTGATAATCTGCATGACCCTCCCCTGGACTTGCTCCAACAGGTCCCCTAGAATGAATTTTAGTCTTTTTCAATATTAGTCCCTCTTCAATAATTTTAAACTGCGCTTTTGGGTCTTCCCTCACTTAATACATTTCTTCTAAGTAGGAGGAACTCTGAATTGAGTTTAAGGACTTGAAGCCCTTCACCAGTAACATGCCACAGACTCACAGAATGGTTTGGGTTGGAATGGTTTGGGTTCCCAGCTCCCTGCCATGGGCAGAGGCACCTTCCCCTAGACCAGATTGCTCAAAGCCCCATCCAACCTGACTTCACTGATGGGGCATCTACAACTTTTCTGGGCAGCCTGTTCCAGTGTCTCACCACTTTCACAGTAAAGAATTTCTTCCTAATGTCTAATCTAAATCTCCCCTCTTTCAGTTTAAAGCCATTCCCCTCCTTGTCCTATCACAACATGCCGTTGCAAAAAGTCCGTCTCCAGGATTCTTTTAGGTACTGGATGATTGTTATAAAGTGTCCCCAGAGCCTTCTCTTCTCCAGGCTGAACGACCCCAACTCACTCAGCCTATCCTCATAGGAGAGGTTCTCCATCCCTTTGATAATCTGCATGACCCTCCCCTGGACTTGCTCCAACAGGTCCATATCTCTCTTGTGTCAGGGGGTCCAAAGCTGAATGCAGTACTGCAGGTAGGTTCTCACAAGAGTGCAATAGAGGGGAGAAATTACCTCCCTCGATCTGCTGGCCACACTCCCTTTGCAGCCCCGGATACAGTTGGCTTTCTGGACTGCAGGTTCACACTGCAGGCTCTTGTTGAGCACCCCCAAGCCTTTCTCCAAAAGGCTGCTTTCAATCCATTCTCCACCCACCTGTATTTGTGCTTGGGATTGCACCAACCCAGGTGCAACCCCCTTGCACTTGGCCTTGTTGAACTTCACATCAGTTTTCTGTGGCTTATAGATTGTCCTAGCTCTAAAACATATAAATAAATTGTATATCTAGAAGCACTGCTGCCTCTCCTCAATGAAAGGAGCACTGTTCCTCATCAGACAAGTCACATTTACTTAACTACTGTGTATTCCTATACATGTCACTGCAACAAAATGGTTCTGAGTACATGAAGAAAACATCCTACTCTTTGTTCAGCAAACAAAATAATTATCTTTTTGCTAAAACCCCTGATTGATTCCTTACTCTAGCCACCAAGTTTCGGCTGGGGAGGAGAGGAGATACCCAGAACAAAAATCCCCAAACATCAGTTTTGTGTTGCCTCCCTGCTTCCCTGACAAGTCTTAAATGCACATGGGAATTATCATGTCTTCAGGTGAGAAGGCTCTGTTCAGTTTGTGGATATCCAGTTGGTGCTCACCTACTGCCTCGCAGGTGAGGCTGTAATGGTGGAGACAGGCCTGACAAATGTAAAATTTGAGATGTTGCCATGTGTTCAACATGTTGCAAGTGAGCTCAGGGTGGAGACAGAAGTGAAGATACATCCATAGTCTTCCAGAATAGCTCAAAAATGTTTGATTTGCATCTTCCGACTTAAAACCTTCTATTGGATTACATGAAATGTGGGCAGTTTTTGACTGCAAAGACAGTTGTCACAAGGTGGTAAGCAGTACCTGAATGTCAACACTGACAGATACAAAAGCCCTTTTTTGCACAGCTTTTTGTCTTTAACTGTTTGGTGGACTCTCACTTCTTTGGAAATAAATGAGCTTCTTATCTCTTTAGGGTTGTTTGGGGTTTTTTTCTTTAGTTATTCAAAGAAAAGAATAATTAGCCTTTAAAATCTAAATTCATAATTGTTTACTTTCTCCATTTCATGAGGCACATTAAGTCCTTGAATCAGTATAGCCACTATGAGCATGTATTAACGCAGAAGAACAATTCTCCCTAGCAAATAAGGATCTCCTGACTGTAATCTACAGGTACCTTTGGGCCAGTAAGACTCTAATATTCAGAAGTAGTGGAGCACCAGTGAGTGTACTGGTGCCATCTTCTATAGCTGATCCTAGAAAATAATGAACTGGGCCATTTGAAATTGCAGCCAAACTACCTATGGAAATAAATGTAACTGCTTCACTGTCTCAGCTTTCCATGGCTTCTAGCTCTTGAAGTGGCTTTTATTCTTACAAAAAGCTCTCTAAGGTGACCAAATTGTCATCAGTGTGCAGCTTTATCCTGAGTGCATGTTTCAGCCTTTCTGCGTGTGATCTAATCTAAGGTAACCTTAATGTTATATTGACAGTAGGAGGCTGAGGTGCACCTGTGGGGTTTTTTGGTTCTTTTGTCTGGGTTTTGGTTTTCTGGGTTATTTTTTCCCCTTTAATTTCCTGGGAGTGTCTTACATGGTAAATTTCTTAATAGAATTCAGAAAATACATATAAAATATCTTATTAAAATACTGCTGGAGACATATAAGCCCCCAGCCATAATGCAAACATACAGATGTATTAGCAATCAGCCAGGAAGCAATAACTTGCTATGTTTGGAATGCACAAATATGCTGAGGTTAGGTGTTCAAAGCATTGGCTGTTGTGTACTACTCAAGTTTCTGGCTATACCTGAACAAGCTTGTTCTGTGGGATCATGTATTTGAAGGCTTGCTAGTAACTGCAGGACTGGGACTTCTTGTCCATATTCACACTGAAGGTCATGCTGTAAATCATTGTGGGTGTAGCACTGTTCTGTTATTCAGGACAATGGAGGATTTTATCAGGAAACTCTTCTTTGTATTGGGGAGAAGCTTCTCTCAAAGCTCTTCTAACTTGTCCTAGCTTTTTGTGGCTTTTGGTTGGAGTTAATGACTTTTACCCCAGCAATAGTAAGCTAGTATTGCTCAGTGTTTCTTCTCTACAGGCAGAGGACTCCTAAAAGGTGACTTTAGATTTCTGTGTGTAACATAGGGTTAGGTCATAAAATCCTGAGAAATTTTGCTCTTAGAGTTGCCACATAGGGTGACAGGAATACTAATAAGTGTAAGCAAAGTGTTATCTTGGCCTATAGTCCCTCAGAAAGGAAATACAAAATATATAATATTT
>NW_009915279.1:61369-62962 GCF_000696875.1 Nestor notabilis | reverse complement strand
GAGCCCCCGGCCCACCTCCTGTAGCGCGGGCAGCCTACCGGACTCCCAGCTCTCTCCTCCTCGCCCTAAGGGCAGCCCCTGCGCTGCATTCGCGAGGCTTTTCCTATCAGTCGGAGGCGGAAAGGGACATTGGGCTGTGCCCGCGCCTCGCTTTAGCGCGGTGAACCCCTCGCCTCCTCGGGCCCTGGCGAGCCTGTCCCATGCCCTCCGCCAGGACTTCCCTATCAGCCCTGGCTCTCCACCGTGGGAGCTGGACTCTGGCAGGAAGCGTCTGTGGCAGGGGTGTCCGCATGTCACCGCAGCGTCGCTCCTCCTCAGTTATTCTGCCCGCTCCTTCGGCTCCGGGCCCTGGCGGTCATCGCCACTGTGCTGCTGTGGGGTTGCTGTCCGCCCCGGCTTTCCGCTGTGGGAGCTGCCCCAGGCACAGCCATACTTGACGGCCTGAAAGTCTGTTAGCACAGTATTGTCTGCCGTGCGGTGAGGCCTGAGGATGCTGTAGAGCAGTGTCCTGGCTGGTGGACCCCCCTTTTGTCACTATACCCGTGTCATCTGGAGGGTGGTTGGGTCCCACTGCAGGGGATTTGGTCGCTTGCCTGCCCGGGTGGGTCCTTCAGGAGCTCCTGCATGGGCTCGCAGCACAGCCTAGGACGGTGGAGTAGGTTTTACAGCTCTTCAGCCAGCCCTTCCCACCAGGGTCCTGTAGTCGGTGTTGGTGTATGAGGGTGTTTCATGGGAGCTGTGGTGTGGCAACACCCCGTACTCCGGTGTGGCAGTGCTGGTGTAACAGTTGGACTTGATGATCATAAAGGACTTTTCCAGCCTACTTGATTCTGATTCTATGATTCTATACTAGGATTACAGAAGAAAATAATTATTTCACTGAATAAATGTACGATTCATCCACATCTTCAGTATTTTCAGTTCTGGGCCTCTCATCTCAAAAATGTTGTATAGAGTTTAAAAAATAAATCAGAAGTAGCAACAAGGATGTTTGGCACTATGAAGTGGCAGCCATATGAAGAAGAATACAAATAGTGCAGGGCTATTGAGTGTGAAAAAGTGGTAAATAAAGTCCTACTAATGGTGTCCAGACCGTTCAGAGGTACTAATTGTTCACTGAATCTTACACCACAGGTACTATAAAGCTCAGGCTGTTCAGTTAGATCCCAAGTCAAAACAAGAAGGAGGAAGCAGTTCTTCAGAAGGTGAAGCAGACCCGTGCAATTCCTTGACAAGAATGGGGAAATTTACAGATGCAAGAGGAGAAAGGAAGATGAGTTCATGTAAAAGAAATACAGGATCAGGTGTTTCCTGTTAAGAAAACAGTTGGGGATTGAGAGAGCACTGGATAGAAGCTTCCTGGGTAGCTTCCCAGGTTGTACTCTTACATAGAAAAAATCAAATGTCGATGCAGACAAGGTACTGGGTCAGGTAATCCATCAGTCTGAGCCCATACATTCTAACTTTTACCTGAAACAGGGCAGTTCAGCTGGAGAAAAAGCAAAAGGGATTTTCTGCGGGGTTTGTAGTATCAATAACAGTAGATTTTGGTTAAGGCCACAATGGACAAGTGCTAAGCATTTAGAATTTATT
>NW_009915279.1:21079-61338 GCF_000696875.1 Nestor notabilis | reverse complement strand
GCCGAGATTGAGTTTAAGAAAAGAAAAAGGCGGCGGGGTGGAGGGGGGTGGGGAAAGCATGAAGACTTTCAGGAAAGAAAATAGCAGAGAATATGAATCTTCAAAATAGTTTCAAGTGAAGAACTGGAGACTACCATGAAGGCTGGAGCTATATTGATGTGAGTACTACATCACTGATGTGTCAGGCCAATAAAGAGTCTAGTTTTATCCCTTGAAATTAAGTGCTTGAGAGGCTGGAATGGCACTATGCCTGACTCTAGGTTGACCATGGATAGAAAGAATAAATAGTAAAGAACTTCAAACTACATGCCTATCTTTCTTCTAATAATAACTAATTTATACTCTCTTCTTATGCTTCTTCCCTTCAGTATTGAACTAAACAGACTAGGAAACTGCACAGGCATGGAAAGATGTATAATAGTGTATGAGCTTTCATCACTATCCATTTGAGATTTAAAACTAAAAGAAGCAACTACATTTCCTTTAAAAAGTTGTCAGACCTGTCACATCATTTTGTATTCCAACTATGCATCTTAATTAATTAAAGTTTGTTAAATCCTTCTTTTTTTTCCACTTGAATTCAATTTAGGACTTCAGATAAATCTTTAAGGATCCTCATTTTTCATATCTTTTCAATATCGATTACTTCAGCTACTTACACCTGAGTGGAATGAAAAAATCATTATGCACCATTATGAATGAACTAGAAGAAAAAATAAACAGTACATTAATTACATTTTCAGATTATTCTAAATTAAGTGGTGTTGCAAAAAACAATGAGAAATGAGAAGTACAAGAGGATCTACAAAACTAAGACATGAAGTGTGGACTGGAAGTAGTTAAATGAGCTTCAGACTGCAGACCTGCATACAAGTACCTATGGGGATTAATAATCCAAACCATAAATATTCATAGATGTGAAGTAGCTGAAATACAGTAACACTGAGTGGAACTTTAGACTCTAAATGGACAGTATATTAGAAACAATAGAGCTTTTGGCTGCTTGTACAAAAACATAATGTAATGGAAGAAAATATTAAAAACCAGGCAATTTTATCTTCTATAGTATACAAACCAATCAAATCAGAAGCTAGAGGAATGAAAAACCTCTTTCCATATGGCTGTGTGTGACCTTACATGTAGAATGCTTACACAGTTCTGGACAATTCATTATCCCGGTGACATCAGGAACTATAGTGAATTTAATGAAGGACAGTCACTTTGATTAGACATCTGAATGGAGCAATTTAGGGGGAAAAAAAATAAAAATTTAATAGGCTTTCACTGGCTAAGTTGTAACTAATTCAATTGGTGTGCCAAATATATCTATTAAATTTTTTTCTGAACTGTATGTTGAATATAATCTTCTTATGTAATTCGCAGGTTGCATTTCTTTATTGTTCTTTCATAGATACCAAGGGAGGAGAATTTTTTCTCAAGAATTTACAAAGAAGCAAAATTTTTGAAAATATTTGTAGAGAAAAAAAAATGTGAGAACTTTTGCACTGGAAGTGAACATGCAATTGTTTGGAAAGCAGCTTTAAAATATTCCAAAAATGGTTCCTTGAAAAGTTGCAAATGTTTGTTTTATTGGTGAAGAGAAGTAAATCTTTGTATTTCTAAATTTGTGGAGAATAAAGTGAGAAAGAAAAGATACCATATGTAAGAAGTGATTAATTGGACTGTGCTACTGTCAATAAGTAAGAAAGCAAAAGATAATGTAATAAAATGGCCATTTAAGGGAAAAAAAAAAAAGCTGCAAACTATCTATCAAAGTATTACCACTAGCAATAAATCCACATTTTGCAAGTGCTGTAAGCAGATACTGAGTTTCAAGAACCATGATCCAAGCCCGTAAAAACTGCAGGAACGTATTCACTTACTGCAGTCCAAAAAGGTCATGTTATACAATGATTAAACTTAGGGACAGAGATAGTACTGTTCACATAGATGTGCTCAGCATTCCTCTGGAGAATTTTAATAATCACATTTTCACAGTCACCTGCATATTTCAGCGCTTATTTGAATACCTAAAATTTAGAGTGCAGTTGGTTCTGTGTTAGGCAGAATGAATGTCTTTGGCTCCTATGTTTTTTGGTATCAAGTTCTCTGGTCACATGCATCTTTGTAAGTGGTTACTTTTCTGCCTATGACTGTCCTCTAGCTTTTGTTGTTACTTGGTATAATTGTCTATATTTCCTTTTTAAAATTCCTTTTTATTTAATTAATTTTGTCTACTGACATGAGAACCAAAGTATCATCTTTACTTAAACAACGTTTTCCAGACTCTATTCTAAATATAAGTTTGCAAAAGAAAACAAATGTGTTGATTCAGATTCATGTTTTCTGACTGTTCAAGATACTTTGTTTAAATAGAGGTTTAGTTCTTCATAAACTCCTTCTCAATATCATGAGGAAGTTGTAATATTGTCTATTTTCACATCTTATTTAGGTCAGCAAAACATGATGGCGTAGTGTTTCCTTCTTGCACTCACACGTACTGGATGAGTAACTGCTTCTCAGCAAGATCCAGAAGATGGAGAACTGTGATATGAGAGAATAATAATAATAAGCCCCTACTCAAATCCAAGTATCTGAAATAATAGCAAAGACTGAAAAAGACAAGACAGGCCAGTAAATGTTTTTTTCTTTTCTTTTTTCCTTTTTTTTTTTTTTTAATTTACCCTAGCTTGCAACTGCCTTTTTTAGATCTAAATATCACACATACTGGTTTTCAGTGGAACGGTTATCATTTGTGTCACTCTACAGGGATGATATAAGTTGCATGCATGTTAAGTTTGGTCCCTTGGATTTTATCTCATTTTATCTTAACAGTAAATCTGCAAACTGTATTAGCCTTCAATTTTAATGTAATATTGTAAAGTACCATAAGATTACTTGGCATAATAAGGTACTATAAAAGTTTTAAGTAGCTATTCTTAGGATAACTTTGTGGTAAATGACCAACAGCTACTTGCCAGTATCTAATGTGCTATACAGTTTTTCTTTAACCAAGTGGTTTATAGCTTCAGCAAGTATGAACAGGATAGGAAAGCTTTATACTTTTCAGATGTTTTAGGTATCATCTACTGCATTCATAATACATTTTTTCTCATCTTTCATCAGAGATAACTGTGAATGCTCACTTTTTCCATTAGGAATTGTGTTTACTTAGGCTGAAATAAAGCAGAGTACCTTTCTGAACTGAAATGCCAAGATATAATGAAAAGTCTGAAACATCACAGACTTCTCCAGTATTGTTTGATGCATCACCAATCTAAGTGGAAGCTGGATAGTATGACAATTTCACATCATTTCATTTGACTTTTGTGTTCAAAGTTATTTTTTGAGTGTTAGAATAAATAACAAGATACTGAAAGCCTAAGACTTATTTTACTCTTACAGAGCTTATCTTCTTTAGGAGTACTCAGAATAAGTAAGTGGGTACAGTAGGTTTTTTTATACAATGCCCCCTGTACTTCTAGTATTAGTTACAGGTCTTAATGTGCCTAAACCAGTTACATATACATGTAGTAAACATCAACTGGTCCTATAAAATCAATTTTTTTCATTATACACACATTTGCTTAACTATTATGTAAGTGGAAGCCTGTTAATTAAATTATTACTTTGGTGCTAAACTTAAATTTCATCATCAATAATTTCCTTACAACTTTATGATTTCACTACATTCCCATGAGAATGATGTTATAGTTTTAATATTATCCAAAATCTTAAGAAGATGGTGTTATAACAGACTTGGATTGTCAAAACGATTTTAGCAAGGAGTTTGGGTTTCTTGAATGTCATCTCTACATAACCTTGAACATGACAAATGAGGATTTGAAGAGCATTAATATGTATGGGAAATGCAATCTATTTTCTGGCTCCACAGTCATAATTAGGTTCTGATAGAGCCGTCTGTACCAATTTACTGAGAAACTTTTACTTCAAAAAACCCCTTCACTTTTCAGAGTATTTATCAGTGATAGTGAGAAGACATCAAGGCCAAATTTAGTAGTAAAATGATTTGGAGGTTGATGTAAGTTAGTTGTCTTTATAGCAGTTATTGCCACCATTAGACAGATGAGCCTAATTGGTTTTAAGGAAAGTTGTACTATAGTTTATGCAGAAACAACGGATTCTACGACACACGAGGCCCCAGTGAACCTAGATCTGTATTACCCAAAGAATTCAAAAAGCAAACAAGTAGCAGTAACTTCTGTGCTAATATTCTGCATTTAGTTGGTAAACTAAATCCACTGGTTATGAAGATGTATTATTGTGATGACTGCGTGATATTCTCCAGAGCTGTGCCTTTTCGTTTTATATTAAAATTACCGAAGTCAAACTTAAGCACTTATGAAAACATTTTCTAGAAAGAATAATTGCATATTAAGAATCTTTTTCCCCTACATTTCTTACGTAATTTTTAATGGTTAAGAGCAGTACCATATTACAGCACTGAATCCCGAGTGGGATGGCATTTGCAAATGAGAAGGGACAAAACCTGAAAATTTAAATGTAACATCTGCAGTTGTGATTATTATAATCCTTAATAAGAATTTCATAATGTCTTTTTTAAAAAAGATTCCTATTGATCATTCCATATTCACATACCATAATTGTAGATGGAACACAAAAGCAGCTAATAATAAATCTTGTTTTCCTGATTTGCTTATTAGTCTATTTCGCAAATAATATAACAGGCTACTAGCCAATGAAGTGCACTGAGCTGTGCTCCTGCAGTGACAACTCATATAGGAAAAGCTGTAACCCACTGGAATTCTTTGCACTCAATAGTTCTCTTTGATCTGAGCAGAAATAGGTACTAATCATAATTTCAACAGAAATGCTCCACTACAAAATTGAAATATTATTCTAGTACCCATTTATGCTAACAGCAGTGCTAATGCACCATGGGTTGTCTAACAGAATAAACTCTTTAAGCTATCTTAAAAAAATAATTTTCATTAATTATTGATTCAGGTAATGGGAAGCAAAACTGGGGACACTGTGGCCAGTAGACAGCAATTTCTCTCTGCTGCCATTTCCTCCTCACAGAACAAAAAAATTGCTTAGTTTTAGACTGCTGCAATGGTGCTAGTGCCATACATTTTTCCCCAAAAACGTCTTAAAGAGGTCAAATAGTGTGTTTCAGATATGTTTTTTCTTCTCTGTCTGTCTATTAATCTGCAAAATTTCTGTTGTCACAGTAAACTATCAATTATAGTGATACTGGTTATTTTAGCATAAGAATATATATATACACTAGTGGGTTCATACTATCTGAGAAAAGTTACATTTGGCAGATGTCATAAATTAGAAATGGAGAATTTAGAGGCCATGGAAAAAGGAAAGCCTGTCAACGGTTTATTACAGATAGGAGGTATCTAGTTAAGAACAATGCCTAAAAAATTCTGTATTGATTGTAGATGGCTGCAGGGAGAATTGGTCTATGAGGGCAAATGCTCTTCATGGGAAGAGCAGGAGGAAACAAGAGAGAGAAACTGCAGAGGGAACACCAAGGCCAAGGTTGGAGGAGGAGAAGGAGGAACAGATGCTCCATGGAGGAGAAGGTATTCCTGCAGCACTTGAGCAGATATACACTGCAACCTATGGAAAGCCCACACTGGAGCAGAGGAAAAGTGTGAGGAGAAAATAGTGGCAGAAAGAAACTGCTGTCTATTGGCTGCAACCTCCCCACTTTTGTTTCTCCTTACCTGAATCAATAATTATTTATTTTAATTGGTAATATATTTGCTTTCTCCAGATTGAGTCTGTTTTGCCCGTGACAGTAACTGCTAAACAAGCTTTCTGTCTTTGTCTTGACCCATGAATTTTCTTATTTTTGTTCTTCTACTTATTCCCTACTGTCCTGCTAAAGAGGGAGGGGTGGGATCAGTAAACACCTGAGTGGGGTCCTGGCTGCTAGCCAAGGGTAACCCACTGGGAATGTAAGCAAAATATAAGCTGAGCTCTGATTTGGCTCGTGTATATTTCTGGAAAAACTGGTTTGCCCATTGTCCCTTGGTATTTGCTCCCAATCATCAAATCATTATTACTATTATTACTACTAGGTTGTATCATAGCTTTGCTGCAATTTGGCCATGCAGTTAATGATGTCATTTCCCCTCCAGTGTTTGTCAGTATTATTAACTCCAAGGCTTAAAAATCATTAGTCATCTATTTCCTATTTCCTCAGTCAGTCATAGCGCTAGATTACAATATGTTAACTTCGAAAAGAAGATGTTTGGGCATTTTGGTTGTTTGCGTTTGAGTTTGGTTTTGTTGTTTTCTTTAGTTTTGCTTTGTTTTGTTTGTTTTTCCCCTTTATATTATGACATCTGAAATACCCAGTTTAAAGCTTTTATCCTTAACTGTTAAAAAACATAATTTTACTTTTGGTAATAAAAACTGATAAGTCAGGCAGGTGCTAACAGTGTTTGTTAAAGCTTTAAGTATTTCATGATAAAATACTAAATGCACAGTGCACTATGTATTTATATCCAGTTATTTGCTGCTTTTTAAAAATCCAAATATATGTTTGTGCCTGTACTCAGAGGCATGAATATGTAAGTACACACACATACATGCAGACATTAGATATTTGTGTGCACACAGATGAAATTGGGGCATCAGCAGGCAGAATGTGTATTCCCTTCACAGCTGAAAACCCTCTTTGCAGAAGTTAATGAATTATAATGGAAACATCTATGCCATCCAGAAGAGTACCTCACTCCCTTCTGTGCAGGATAATACTTTTCAGTTTTACTTATCTCCCCTGGATATAAGATAAGATCATTTTACAGCAAACATAATTTGATAGCATACACAGGGATCTGGAAATGACACCATGGTTTTGTTCAGTGTAAAGACTGAGAGATTACAAAGCATTGCTGGATAGGGAAAAATTGCTAATGTACAGTCAGTGTCTTGGACTACACAATGTATACAGTAGTAGAAAGAATGCAGTCTACATCAGTCCTCAAAAAAGAAGTTTCACGTAATAACCACAACAGTGGGGCTGTGAGATCTCAAGATTTGTGTTGTATTGTTATTAGACTCTTTAAATAAAGAAGTTGGAGGCTGCTCCAATTCTTCAGGAAGATTTTTCATTTTCGTGTAATTTAGTCAACAGTCACTGTAAAAGCAAAATACATCTGCAGTGCTACCTTGAGAGAGTCTGTTCTAGAAAGAATGGTTGCATCAGTGAACTCCTCTATGTCTTCGCTCTGTCACATGTCAGAGTAATGGGCTGCTTCTCAGCTGTGAAGATAAAAAGACAATACCTATGGACATATGGTGGGGTTTTTTCCATGCTGGCAGATGGACATACCTTAGGCCCTTTTAAATGGCCAGAGGCACAAGTTTAGGCAACTGAGCTGACCTGAGTGGAGATACAGGTAAGGGACTTAGCTCCCTGCATGTAGGTGCCCTGTGACCTTAAATGTGCTCTGGGTTTACTGCATGGCCTCCAGCTGCTGCCCCAGGTGGAAACAGCCCCATATGATTCCTGCGTTGTACTTGCTAGCCATGGAGAGTGACTGTACTAACTGCTCAAATAGCAGCTCAGATGACATTAAACACTTATGCACAAGGTCCTGGGGTAAGATCCAGTTTAATATCAAGATATCTCTCTACATTTAGAGGTCTAGATGACCGTGGGGTGTTTAGACATTGTAGTGAATGACACCTCGGAAGGGAATCTGCTGACAAACATCAATATTCAGTTGTAAACATGCAGAGGGACTTGTGCTGGTGTGGGGGACACACACCAAACGAATGAATGAATGTATGACAAAGTAAGTGGAAAATAGTGTGAAATGTTGATCCATGTAGGAAAAAGCTTTCATGGGAATTGGAGGAGGAAGCATTATTTGATAACTGAAATGTATTATTTTGCATTGTCTTGGCAAAGAACGGTATAGAAAGATCATAAATTCTGTACATGGAATAATATATTTTATAATGAGATTATTTTATAGTTGGTGATTCTATAATTTGTTAAAGTTCTAGGAAAATTGCAGGTATTTTGAAAGAACCAATCTAAACAAAAAGGTTCAGAAGCAAAAGTTTCAATATTTTCCCAGCAAAATGGAGCTCAAAATGGAGTTATAGATAGATTTTCATTTCTGGACTTATATTATTTTTATTATAAAATATATTATGTTTATATTATATAAAATATGTTTACTGTAAAATATTTTATGGAAAAAAAACCTTTTCTCTGACAGTATCTGATATAAAAAAGAGAAGCTTTTTCAAATGCCACAAACAAAAGAAGTAGTAGAATTTTGGTGAAACCTAAGTCAGAAAGTCTTCTAAGATCGTATTAAGGATAATATCCTTTATTAAGGATAAAAAAAGAGGTGGCATAAGAAAAGCCAAAGGAGAGAATATCTCCCACTAGAAATTTTGATCTGGCACCAGGAGTGGAAGCTGGACAAGCATGCTTTTAAAGATGGTTCATTACACTTTTTGATTCAGGAAATAAAGAGGAAAACAGAAGAGCTTGGGAATAGTCCTAGAATTGAAATTGTGGCATCTCACTTCTCTATGTATTTTCTGTGGAAAGTTACGAGCTTCGGACTGAGTTTCACTGCACCCAGCAGCCTGAGTGAGAAAAATCTAAACTGAAAAGAAAGGCTGTGTCTGTCTCCCACATAGCAAACATCTCTGAGAGCAGAGAACATCTGAAAGCTGAAGGGAAGTCACAAACAAGACTAATTTCTTGATTTTCAGGTCTGTGTCACCCTGGCTTATTGCTAGGGTGAACCTAACCCTCCCCAAAGGGTTGACATGAGTTTACATTTATGGGGAGGTGAGGAGCATGGTCTGGGTGAAGACTGGGGAACAGACAGGGAAAGGAGGGAGAAGGAAAAACAGCGGTTGCAGGAATCCTTGAGAAGGTTTCTTTGGCTGGGTTCTCATGTGGTACTGGTTTATTATAGATGTTGCTTCTGATGTTCTGGTCAATTTAATAATGAAATTATTCATCACTGCCACCTGAGAAAGAATGAAAATCAGTGACCACAAAGGTGATCATGTTAGTCACCTTGTTTATTAAAAATGTAAATCCGGTTGAAATGAGTGAAAAGAATCCAGTGATTTAAAAGGAAATAAGAGTGTGACATAATGTTATAGTGTTAAAGAAAAAATACTGCCACCACCAATGCCTAATAATATCATCTGTTGTTTTATAAACTGCTGTGGATTCTTAAGTAATGGCCAAGGAAGATCTTGTGGAACATGGTTGCTATTACAAAAGCTAGTTGATCTATTCCATAACTGCTGTTCCATGTTTTGCTGCTTGTAATCATAAAGAGCTGTTCCTGTGTGAACCTTTCATTAATCTCTTGCTAGGCTGTCAAAAGTATGATGGATATGAAAAAAAAATGTACCTTTTTTTTTTTTTTAATAGCAGGTACTCAGGCAACAAGGCAATCTAGCCCACATGTTATACTAATCAGTAGTTTTATAATTATTGACAAATCAGCTAAAGTGAAAGCTTTATTCTGAACTATATTTTAAGAGTTTGCTCTCCAACTACTCTGTTATATTAAATCTGTTTTTCTGCCAAACACATTGAAACTGTGTTTCTTCATTGCATTAAAAATAATAGCAGCGATAAGAACATACCTGGTAGCAGAAGCTAAACCAGCTCAGTTTAAGTGCTGTAGAGAGATTCCAATTAGTCCTTGGTGACTTGGTTATATACCGTGCATATAAAATCTCTTTCATTTTTCTTGTTATGTGAGCTTATATGTCACTCTCAAGCTTTCACTTGATTGACAGCTTGCAATAGAACGATCAAATTATTTTTTTCTATGTATCTGCTTGATTTTTCACAAGCAATAAATGTGAACTGAGCATCTTGTAGGTTAATATTTAGAAATCTATGTGGGTAGTGGGCATTAAATTAACTAGTGGTATCAGAATTTCTACCTACGTCTCTCACAGGCTCATTTCAACACTTTTTTTTTTCCTTAGCACTTGGAAGACAACATTTAAACCTCAGGAATAAAAGTGTATGTGTCTGCTGTACTAAATACAGCTTCCATTTCACTACCTCAGTTTAGCAAATGTTGCCTAAGTGAATGCCTATAAAGTAAGAAGTTACTAAAACCATTCTATTACTGGTAGGACACTGAGGTGTTTGGACGCTGTCCAGCCACAGTGCTAGTAATACTATAGTTGCCTGTTGCCTGTTCAATGCACAGGTAGTGTTAGGGGCTTAAGGGAGATGGAGTCAGAAAATCCAGCAAACTGGATAGTTATCCACATGCTTAAGTGAACCAAAAGACAACGTGAGAAAGAAGAGCAAGCTTATACTTCTGCCGCTTTCCTTGACACAAAGTACATCTACCGAGGCAATGTGGAAGTTCGTGTTATAGCAGTCAAATGCATCTACCCCTTCAGCTACATGCACATCTTCCCAAACGATATAAATGTGTATGTCCATTGGAGTCATGTAACATGCAGGTACATTTTTTCATATGACAGAAGCTGTCTCATTTTGGTTATGTTACATGCAACCATTGTATTCAGGTTGCTTGACAAATGCAGTATGGGTTGTATGATCAGAACTCTATGGAACAGACTCCTTAGCCCTTTTCATTTGTAAAGACGTCCAGTCCTTAGGCAATGTAAATGATTCAGGCATTTCTTCTTCCATTTGCATTTTAACCTGAGGTAGTGCAAACATAAATACACAGGCCATGTTAACTTTGCCACTGGGGAAAGTTAGTGCACCTATAAAGAAGCTATGGAGCTCCAGACCAGTAGTGACAGTGCTTGGATGGGTCACCATCTCCTTTACTAGAAAAAAGCCTGAGTAACTTAGAAAAGTAATGGAAGAAAATACTCCAAAACCAACAAAACCAAGCAGAAGTTGTGGCAGTTAAAGCCTAACGTATTCCCTAACTTCTGGGCCATTCTTCCTTCATGGTAATGGTGCTATTGTAAGAGTATATTCTCTGTTCATATGCAGAGATAAGCACATATCCAGTGTGAAGCATACAGAAACTATCAGAAAGACACTTAGGGGGTTCATTGAGTTCTAGTTCCATTCTAATGCACATTTCAACAGACATCACAGTTTAGAGTTGTGTTTCAGGCAGGAAAAATCATGCTATAGTATTAGAAACTTTCAGATCATGATGAGGCAGTTAATAAGCCTTGAAGGATGTAAGATGCACTCAGAAGAATCAAAGCAGTCATACCAAGCTGAGTCATCAGAGAAGACTTCTTCCCTCATCTATTCTGGCATCTGTTAAAATGAAGATATTTCAATTTATTCCATTAATGACTGATTAATCATCTGTGGAATTTCTCTACATGCTGAAAATATGTCTACCGGGCCACAAACCTTTTCATGACTGCTTATTCTATTTGATTATGGTGTTCCAACAGGCTTTGAACATAGAAAATACCTACCTTAAAATTTTCTTTGCAGCCTCTAGCAGTATCAAAAGATTGTCTTTGTCACTCTCATCTTTGTCACACACTATTTTATTTTTGTTTTAATGTTTCTATTTACTTTCAATCCTATAATTCCACAAATTTTTATACTTCGATTACTTGCATAAGCTAATTCCTACCCAATTTTCTTTCTAACCAACTACTGTACATTTTATATCACAGTGAAGATAACATATTTATGCCAACATTTACTACACATTTCATACAGTTAAATACATGATTCCCTTTCTTAAATATTTTAGGAAAATTATTTGTCCATCTACAAGTCTAGTATTTTATTGCCTCAACACAGGACAAAATCCAAACAAATACCCCCCCTCCCCCTTTATGTTCCTTTAAAAGTTTGGGGGTTTTTTTTAGATAAACAGAGTAATTTCACAGACTAAAGACTGTTAAATTTCTAAAAGACAGGTCTAGAACAAAACATTTTGGTTTTGATTTTTTTTTCTAACAACTGAAATTTGAAGTAAAAGAGAATAGTTAATAGTTTTGACCCAGTAAACATTTCTGGTTTGGTTGGTTGTGTTTCTCACAGTGAAGAACAAGAGAATATTATTCTAAATTTTTTTAAAATTAAAAGTTAAATTCTCAACTCTACTTTTAACTTAAATGCTACTGTAAATCAGATCAAAATATAACACAATGGGGCCTGTTGAAGATATGGGAGCAATTGAATTAGAATATAACAAATAATGTACTTAATAATAAAGCACTCTCAATAAGGTAACACATTTGTCAATAGATCTTATCACTGCAGAATCCACATTCACTTGCATAGCCACTCTTATCAATCCAATATATGATACCATAGCCATATGTTCCCTATTTATAGATATCTGGGGAGGGAGAAAGGTACGGGTATCTATAGATAAGTGATGTCCACACTTTGGAATTGCATTCATGTGCACACTTTTAAATACTGTGAATAAAAGACCTTATGTCACCAGCTTGGTGAGTTTTCCAAGTAAATCTAGACCAAGTTCTGTAACTGGAGATTTTGAATGGATTAGTCCATTAGCAAAAAAGGGAAAATCTGGAAATTGTAAACCATGTAAAATTAAGCTTCAGAAGATATTTTCAGAGATGCTTCTGTCATGAAATCACACGGATTAAAGCAAGTCTTCAAGAATATAATCATATAATCACATGAAAATCTTTTCACACACATATATGTCTTGTAAAAATGTTAGAACTGCGTGTGGGTTCCCTCAAATTCAACTGAAAATGGAACATTTGACTGTGAATCACAGTAATATAAATCATAGCTCACTCTAGGTGGTTTTCATTAGGTATGCACAAATCTTTGCCTATAAAACACAAATTCAGAAACGATCTTGTATATACTACTTATTTCTCAAGACTTTAGGGATAAATTAGCATATTAAAAGATAAATTAGTTTTAAGTACACAAATAATTACTATTTAAGCATACTTCCTTAGTTAAATGTGAAAGTAAGAAAATATCATCTGTATGATAGTTAAAAGTAATTTGAAAGCATGATAGTTCATCCCATGAAACACAAACTGGAATGTTCTAACCAAATTGATAATAGACTGTTGGGAGGATACAGAATTGAGGAGAAAGAACTGTCTGGGTGGTCTGATGTGACTTAATTGAAAGAGATCCATTATCCTAAAAGGGACACCAGGTATCCAAGTAGCAAAGAATGTATAAACATCAAATGTGAGAGGAGTGCTGCAGACAGAGAATCCTTAGGGAAAAAAGAAGAAACAAAAGAAACTTAAACATTCATACTGATTGCATTGTATCATTGAAAGACAGAAATCAATAGCTTCAGCATAGCCTGAGGAGTATCTATTGTACTGTTTGCAAAGAAACCTTAGTTCTACAGTCTGGAGGGTTGTCATTATGTAATCTGTCCTCTTAACCATAAAATTCAGCTCAATAATTTCTGCAATAAGCATATTCCTTCTGGTTGAACTAAAGTGCAATTTTTATTATTTTTGAATTTTGAATGGACAAATTAGTCATCAGTTTGCTGAAAGAAAAGAAAAAAAGATGGAAAGAGAAACCATGGTAAAACAATTATTAAATTTAGGCTTCAAATCCCTCCTGGCAGAAACTATCTGTAGTGGCATTCCTCAAGAATGGACAGGAGATGAGGGGAAGAAGAAAGGAAGGAAACTTTAGAAATGGTTCTACCTTCTGGAGAAAGTTTTTTTTTCTGCTTTAAGAACTCTTTTTCTTTGACACTCATTCCAACTCCACCGCTTGCGTTGAATGCCAGATCAGATGGTCCTATGACCACACTGAATTTGGATGAATGAGTGGACGTAAAGGAATTTTTCAACCAGTAATGTCTACTCTAATTACAATAACTGGTAAGCCATCCCCAATTTTATGAAAGATTTTCTGATTTAGGACTAAAAGACTGAAAAAGGGTGTCTTGCCTTGGTAAACTTAGTAACTCCTGGTGGTCTCTGTTGAAAACAAACATCTTGCTACTTGAACTTTTCTATTGTCGGCTACCTGTTTTTGTTTGGTGAGTTAAAGGGCTTTCCAGAAATCACTTGGTTCATTAGAAAGCTTTCATACAACAGCAAGGATGAAAAAAATAAAATGCACCTATATATATTCCATAAATTAATTACTTCTACAGTAAAGTCTAGGGAAACAAAACCTTTTGCAAGAATAATTTCTCAACATCTAGAAAGAAAATAATTTTGGGAAAGGAAGCAAAAACTGTGCTCAAAGTTCCCTTGCAACAAAATATTTCAATTTTACTTATTTTGCTTTTGCTGATTTCTAAATTATCTGGTCATTTTAGCCTTTCATTGTGTACTGTCGTGGTTCAAGCCCAGCCAGCAACCCGGAATCACGCAGCCGCTTGCTCACTCCCCCCCCAGTTCCTTCCTCCCCCCACCCCCGGAGGGATGGGGAGGAGAATCAGAGGAATGTAACTCCCATGGGTTGAGATAATATCAGTTCAGTAACTAAGGTATAATACAAACCACTACTGCTACCAATAATAATGATAAGAGGAATAACAAGGGGAGAGGACACAACCACTCACCACCCGCCAACCGATACCCAGCCCGACCCAAGCAGCAATCTGGGCCTTCCGGGTAACTCCCCCCAGTTTCTATACTGGGCATGACGTGCTGTGGTATGGAATACCCCTTTGGCCAGTTTGGGTCAGGTTGCCTGTCTCTGCTTCCTGACGGCTTCTCCTCTTCCCTGGCAGAGCATGAGACTGAGAAAGTCCTTGGTCAGAGTAAACATTACTTAGCAACAACTAAAAACATCGGTGTTATCAGCATTGTTCCCAGACTGAAAGTCAAAACCACAGCACTGCACCAGCTACTAAGAAGGAGAAAAAATGACTGCTGTAGCTGAACCCAGGACATGTACAAAACTTACTTCTTATTTTTTTTTTTTTTTTTTAGTTGTGAAAAATAGAGTTCTCCCTTCCACCCAAAAGCATGAAAATATTTAATGCCAAAAAAACCAATATAGTTCAAAGGAATTATTCCAGTCAGTTGATAACTCTAGGGAGCTATTGTGAAAATCTAGATTCAAGTAAACAGGCAATTCTAGCAACTTCATGTTTGTTTCTCCATTTTTAAAGGAAGATAATTATGTAAACAAAGTAAATGCAGAAGTTCTAAAGCACTACAGATCTTAAAGTTTCATAGGTAAATCACAAGGGACAAATACATGATGTTAAGATTCTAAAAAGGAAGTTAATTTCTATATATTGAATCCATAGGACTTTTTATTTTAATTGCATTGATTATACTTTTATACTCTCTATATAGCTTTGTCCAATTGACATGTAGTTTTGATGAATTTATTTGCTTAAATTTGTTTAATAGGTATTTCTATACTACTCATGTATCTATAGGGTTTATGTCATGGGAGTGACCTATTGATTGCCCAGCAGTACTGAACCATATTCTTTCTGCACTTGAAAGGCCATTCTTGTTACGTGATCTGTGCAACCACATCTTTTGATTACTATGTGTGCATATGTATTTTTACACAGTACAGTTTATATGCAAGATCCTGATCGTTCACTGATTTTCTTGTGGGGAAGGGGATGAATTCATTGCAGTTCAGGTGAACTCCAATGAGGAGTATTTTTCTTTTCCTCTTTGTTCAATTTAACATTTCTAGCTTGTAAAAAAATTGTGCATGTGTGACTTTCAAGACTCCCTTGCTATATGACAGTGGTATCTGGTCAGGTTACAGCACTGCAGCTTGAGGGAATGAAAACTAGACACCACTCTATTATCTAATGACAGCTACTGTAAAACTTTATGTCATTTCCATTTTTGCTTAGGGTGTGACAGAATCTGTTGTAGCAAATGACCTCTCTCATACCCTTTTTATCTATCCTCATCTTTTGTGTTAGATTAGGTATTTTGCTTCCCTTCTTGCTAAAAGTTCTGACTGACATTTCTTGTGTGCTTCCAGAACCTTTTTCTTTCCTTTACAGCATTTCTAATCACTTTCTCTATTCATATTCACTCTGTCAGAGCTTTTGTCCTTCTCTGGCTTGGTAAAAAAAAAACCCAAACGAACAAATAAACAAACAAAAAAAGGAAAGAAAGAGAATCTGTCTTCCTTCATTAGATATTTAAATATTAGAGCTTTCCCAAATCTATTTTGCTTCTTTCCTATAGATCCTTACTTAGCACTTTTCTGATTTAGCCAAAATTAAATTTCACCATTTCTTTGTGATTTACAGTAGACCTAATTAAAAAGTATAATGGAAAATTATAAAAATTTTGCTGGGAAAATTTGAGTCAATTGCTCTCTATCTTTTATTAGATCTGTTCTAGCATTAAATCTGGCAAAGCTTGGAGTATGTGAGGAAGATTAAATATTTTTGTTATGCCCCATTTATATATGCTAACATTTCTTTGTTGATTTTGTTTTGTATTATCCTCAACTGGATCACAGAAACTAGTGATCAAAGGTGCAGATCAGGTCATCTGATCTATTTTTGTCCTAGCGCTATTTCTTTGCCCATACTGTATCTGAATAATTTGTCCACTCTACTTTCATGACCTTTTCCCAGTTCTTCTTAAGACCTACAGAGCTATTTCTGTTGATATTCATCCAGCATTTTACTGTTTCATCCAAGTACTTCTACCTAATATGCCCTTAGATTATGCTAAAACTGCTTTTCTTTTCCAAAGCAAATTCTTGACCACCGAAATAGGCAGCTTGCTCTGAAGACAACAGCGTATGTGTGTTAAAGGATGAATCTGACTCTGAATATTTATAGTAATGGTAATTCCCTACCATCTTTATCATCCTTGAATCAATAGAGACTATATGGGAAATTTCAAATGAAATCAGATATGTGTCTTGGTATCTCTAATTCAGATGTTAAAAGCACTTTATCAGCACCTGTTTCGAAAGGGAATATCCATAGTTTAGAGAAAATATCCAAAACTTCATTCAAAATGCATGGAGAGGGGTAAGCACTACAGAAAGGCATATAAAAGCATCTGCATACTGCTGCTTGGAGTTAGTAAGTAGGGAACACTGAGTGCAAAGATGTGAGTAGAATTTCTACCACAGAATCTATGGCTTCTTGGCCCCTGGCAACTGCTTCTAGCTCCTCAAGATAAAGCATTTCAAATATTGTCTTAGAAGAAACAAGACTTATTCTTCTCTTCTAAAGTGTATACCACAAAAAAAAAATAAAAATAAAAATCACCAACAATTCAAACCAAACCAAACCAAACCGAACCAAAAAGAAAGGAACAAACAAAAATTTCCAAAATTAGCATCTTATAAATCTGCTCATGCTGAGGAGACAGGAACACCAGAGTCATAACAATAGCTACTACCTCCAAGGAGAAAGCACTGATTACAACCTTTCCTCCTTTAGAAGCACTCCAGGCTGTGTACAATGTTGAATTTTTTGTGGAACAATAAAACAGAACAAAACCAGAGGATAGTTACCTTTCTAGTGAACTATTACAAGTATTTCTGATGTATTTTCTCCCTAGAAATAATATTTATGTTAATGAAAACTTATACTTTCAAATAATCCAGGACTCCAGAAGCTGAACCCAAGGAAAAAAACAAGCATTGTTAATACTCATTAAAAAAAAACCCGACAACCAAACAGCCCAAACAAAAACAACAACAAAAGTTGGCAGTACTCACATGTAATATTGTTTATGGAAGGATTTAAACGGATTTGACAAAATTAAATTAGGTCTCTCAATACTCATGAGGATCAGGTAGTCTGTTCTTACAGAATGGAAAAGAGAGTTTTAGGAAGGTTGAATATTTCAGCAAACTTCACAAAACAAATGAGACTTAAAGCTGAGGGAAGAATTCAGTAATTCTCATAAGATTCTATTTCTTTCCTGACTATGTGCCCTCCTACATTTCTGATCTTTATATTCAACACAAACTCAAAAAACTTTCATACAGTTCTAAAAATTTCATGTAAGCCTCTGTCTTTTCGGTGCATTCTCTCACTGTTCTCTTTTTATCTTGGATATTCAGTATATTCTAATAGTTTCCTGTAAGATTTGCAATCAGGTAACTCAACCTCCCTTTTTGTCACAAAGTTAATAGTTTTGCAATCCTGATAACCTAATTTTTATTTGTTGTTTCTAAGTCAGTCAATAACAGACAATTGTGTGTAAGAGATTTTTTTTTTTATTTTATTTTTTTTTAATTTTCAATTCCTCTTTTAGCTTCAGGATTGAATTCTGGTACTGAGAAATCCATGACAACCATCTACATTGTGACTGAAGGTTTGGTATCTTTATGTTTATGATACATTCTGCACTATTTACTGAGGTATCCGTATGTCTTTCTATTTTTCTTTTTTTGTAACGTTGTAACAATGTTGTAAGAATCATGCATCCCCTATTATCAGTTCTTAGCTTCTCAGAGCAAAAAGCTTGCAAAATTACTTGTCTATGTCTCCTGTTCTTTCATATCTAATAAATGTTTGGAAAGAATTAATTTGGATCCAACATTTTGTCAACACTTCAGTTAGTCTTCCTTTCTAGACACACGATGATCATATAACTATTACACAAATCTCTCTTCTTCTCTCAGCATGTTTTCTAGATTTGATCTTCATATGAGAGAGAATAAATTCACACTCACACTAATATCAAATGCATCTACTATTTATTTACCACATCAGATGTTTTATTCTGAGTCCATAATTTCTTTTTGGTTTTTTTCCTGCTAATCAAGAAAAAAAATCATGGTGTTTTTAGATGGCCCTGGTTAGTTTATCTTAATTTAGAAAGCTTTAAAAGGAGATGTCAACAGACAGGAACAAATTTGTATCCTCTAATAATCTCTGTGTTCTCTGTGCTATATATTTTCTCAAGAGATGAAAACTTGCCTTGAATCTCTGACTTTACCAAAAAGGTTTGCTACTAAATAACAGTGCAATTTTTTGATATAGGTCGACTAGGAGACCCAAATTAGTATCATCAAACATATACTGTAACATCCACGTGTTAATGTCACCAAGAGAAAAACACCCATGGAAAAACTTAGTTCTCTCCCAGCTGGGTAAATTTGCAGCTCTTTGTCCTAATGTTTACTTTGCTACTGTCTCTTCTGTGGGGGGATTTTTAATAAAATGTATTTGAACCACTCTAAAGAATAGCACTTGGTATATTAAAGACTAACGGTCTGTGTAGATTAGATCTCATTCCCAGGGACAGCATTCAGAAGAGGTGATCATGAAGGCATCTCTCATTTGGGGTGAGATCCGTCACAGCCAACTTAAGACATCAAAAATTAGAGACATAACTAAATCTTGGCATGTACACTTGCAGATGACAGCCCATCATAATGGAAATTAATGGAAGGAATTGTGACTTGTGAGAGTATTGCTCTTAAGTCGTAAAAGTTATCTAGATCACTAATTCAAACTAATTTTTTTTTTCATTGTCTTTTATCTTTTGTATTTATCTATTATCTCTATTCTACTTCATGGAATTCTCTGTTTTCTTAACATATAAATTGTCTAAAACAACCCCCACCTCTCTCATAGAAGCACATTTTTCAACTTTTCTTATAACTACTTAACAGATATATTAATGTATAACTAGACAGCTTTTGGAAGGATTAAGTGAAATCTTGCTATTTTATGTCAAAAGCCTTGATAATTTCGTGGTCCTTTCTCAGCGTTAAAGAAAGATAGAGAGGATCACAAAATGTAGTCCTACCAAAAGGAATTTCAAGGATATAACATAAATATTATTCACAGTGAGGTTATTCTTTGGATGACTACTACTATAATGATAGTGTTCACAGTACCCTTGTGTGTTTTCCTATTCTTTTGATTTTTTTGAGTGATAAGTACTAAATAATCTGAAGAACCTTTAAAAGCAGTTCTATTATTGCTTTTAAAAAACAAGTATCTTTTTTCCTTTTCCAGTGTATTGTATTTGTAAGATTATGGAACAGGTAGTAGGACAAATTTTCAATTTTAGATGATTAATGAGGAAATAAGTGCACAAATCCATCAGTTGAGCAATTGCTTCCATACCTTATGTAGCACATAAAATACATTCCAAAAATTTTTATTCTCTCTGGAAATGAGATATATAAATTAAAACAGACTTTAGGGAGAAGTGACAAGACCAGCAACCATGATGATTAACGTATAGAGATGCTGGCCAACAGAGCTATTTGATTAGGAGCATGGAAAGCAGGGTCTGCAATGTGAGACTTGTATGCCTTGCATAGAAGTAGGTGAAATGGCCTCTGCAAATGGCTAACAGGCAACCAGAATATCTGGCAAGGCAGGGTGTGCTGTGTCCAGGCTTCTGAAAGCAGAGGCAATATTTGGAAACCAGAGCAGTGGAAAAGCAGTGGTGAGACTCTCCATCACAGTTTATTCCTTCTCCTTCATCCAGTCCTACTTCATGAGAATTTCCACTTTAAGTAATGAGCACACTGAGGTATTCACACACTGTCTTCTTAAAACCAGATCAAGAAGGGAATGATCTCTGGTCAAAATATTGCTGCCCCCTTCTCTTTTTAGTTTCCTCCTGTCTCAAAATTATTGATGAGAGTGGGAACTCGACATCCATGCATCCATACAAAACCGTTGTGCTTAACAATACACATTAAATTCCTGAGAGGAAGTAGTACAAAGTGAATTCAAAATAAATTTTCACTAGACAGTAAGATTTCAATTTGCAATGTTTTGCTGCTTTCAGTGGAGAAGACTAAATCCTTCTAAGTCTCTGACTCTGTTAGACATGGCGATAGCATGAGATTTTGCTGATATAAACTGTGTGCAAAATGCAAAAACCTGTGTGGCAAATTGGAATTTCCTAGAATCTTTATTTAGTCATGGAAATACCTTGTTGCTGTTCACTTGAATTAAAAGACTGATTCTTTGTGTGTGTAGTCACACAAATATGTTATTCTCATTCTCTCTATTGGGATCTTAGCTAGTATGAAAAATTAAGACTAGATACTTGATCTGCATTTGAGCAGCATCATGCAGACTTTGAGAGATGCATATTGTTGTGGTATGTTCTTTCACATAAAATCCCAGTCTAAAACAAAAAGAAAAAAAAAAAAACATTAACAGTGCAGTGCTAAAATTTCCTTTAGGTAATTGCTACTTTTCCTTTCAGAAAAAAAAAAAAAAACCCAAAAAAAACCCCCAAAACAAAACAAACAAGCAAAAAAACCCACAAAACAAACAAAAGAAAACAAACCCACAAAAAACACAAAAACAAAAACCTAGTTGAGTTGATTTGGTGCAGAATATAACAGAAAAGAAGTGCTCTTGGTTCGTCACCTTTTTTCCACTACTTCTTACACTTAAATGACTCCAGAGCAGATGTTTATACTACTTCAGTTATTGTAAGTGGTAAGATTAAAACACTAGTTGGAACACTACTGGTATCTCAGACAGAACATCCAATAAATGAAGCATTTGTGCTGTACGGTCCCTTAAGACAGCTAATATATCCATGTAGCTAAGCAGCTACATTGCCTTTCCCTTGCTGAGGAGATATTCAGATACTTAGTCAGAATGAATTTAGCAGTTCCTCTGAGAAAACCTGAGCTATTCAAAGAAATGTTATCAAGGATGAGGATCTCATCTGATGTTTTTCACCTCTTCATAGATTTTTTTTCTTCAAGCCAGGTTCGTATTCTATGTGATGTGCTGAAGTTCCTTGCTGCAAATCCAATTTGCCTTCAAATATTTGGCACTGCTTCAAGGAAAATGATCAAATGATCAAGTTCACCTTGATCCCTTAATTTTTAAATTGCTTGGCTTGCTCTTTTTCCCACAGTGTTGGGTCAAGATTTTCTTCACAGGGTGAGTTTCAGTTCATATTCTCTATTTTCACCAGCTGAGTTGCAGATCTGTAGTATGTCTGTCAATCTGGATTTTTTTCATATGTCAGGCTGCTTGCCCTTGAATATTTGCCAGTACAAGAAAAAGGGAAAACACCTAACTAGCTAAAGAAATAGGAGACTTCCAAATGCACAATAAAAAATGAGTTGAAAAGTGTACGGACTTTATCTTTTCCTCTTCCTTCTGCTCCCCTCCCCCCAACATTTGTGGGCTCTGTCCTGGGTTCAGCTACAGCAGTCATTTTTTCTCCTTCTTAGTAGCTGGTGCAGTGCTGTGTTTTTGACTTTCAGTCTGGGAACAACGCTGATAACACCGATGTTTTTAGGTGTTGCTAAGTAATGTTTACTCTGACCAAGGACTTTCTCAGTCTCATGCTTTGCCAGAGAGGAGGGGAAGCCAGGAGGAAGCAGAGGCAGGACACCTGACCCAAACTGGCCAAAGGGGTATTCCATACCACAGCACGTCATGCCCAGTATACAAACTGGGTGGAGTTACCCGGAAGGCCCAGATCGCTGCTCGGGTCGGGCTGGGTATCGGTCGGCGGGTGGTGAGCGGTTGTGTCCTTTTCCCTTGTTATTCCTCTTATCATTATTATTGGTAGCAGTAGTGGTTTTGTATTATACCTCAGTTACTGGAGAGCTGTTATCTCAACTCGTGGGAGTTACATTCCTTTGATTCTCCTCCCCATCCCCCCAGGAGCAGGGGGAGGAAGGAAAAGGGGGGGAGTGAGCGAGCGGCTGCGTGGTTCTAAGTTGCCGGCTGGGCTTAAACCACGACAGGCTCAAACTTAATTCTTAAATTATTTGAATCTACAGCTGTGAGAAATGGCACCTTCAAGAGAAACCCTTCTGTCACTGGCATCTTACCTAGCAGGAATATAAGGAAAGCAGGATGACCTGATGGTTTTCTTTTCCTTTCCATCACTATGTGAAAGAGCATGAGGCTTGGAGTGCTAGTTACAACTACAGAACTGTATAAAGACATAGTACCCTCAGCACTCTTCTCCACTGTGTGTATTATCTTGACCAACTATAGGCACTGAATGGAAAGCTCCACACTTTGAGTCTCCTCAGTTTGAACTGAAAAGCCAGGATCTGTCAGCAGATAACTCGCATCTAATGCAAACGAAGCGTAAAGGAAGATTAAAACTGCTATTGCCAATGGGTATGTGCTTACATTAGTGCAGTCGGGCATCTGCATGCACATAGTAATTTCTCCACAGCAAATTGTTTCTCTTGGTTTTGTTTCCCACTGCCACAATGCATTGTGCAAAGTCATACAGTATTATTTTTTCACAGGGAGACTTTTAAATCTGATCATTCTTGATTAGTGATTTTGTAACTCGTAGTATCATATTTTAAATCATCAGCTCAATAGGACAATATTTCTGTGTAAAATTATTTTCTTCCCATTACAGGTGGTCTTTCTCATTAGTATACTATACGTATACAGAAAAATACATTGAAGACGAGTCAAAGTAACCTGGTATTTCACCAGACTAAATTCAGATAATATGAATATTGTACAGTAACTTTTCTTATGTCATAACAATAATGATAAAAAAGTTACTGCATCTTTCAAAATATTGAATCCTTTCCTTCCTTCCTTCCTTCCTTCCTTCCTTCCTTCCTTCCTTCCTTCCTTCTTTCTTTCTTTCTTTCTTTCTTTCTTTTTCCCTCTCTCTCCCTTCCCTTTTTCCTGAAGGGCTGTGCTGCCAGAAGCACTTTGCTGACAAATAATTGACCATTTGACCACTGGTCCACATAGCTGTGGAGTTGTGAGTATAGCTTTTAACTTCCTTTTATTATGTTCTTCTGCTTGCAATTTCATAACATTCAGAAATATCCTTTCCCTGCAGAATTGTCAAGAAAGAGCACAGTAATAGAGGTCATCTGTGAATGTAATGAGAAGTCTCATAGGAATCACTCTGTGCATTCAATGTCAGTGGAGGTGTGAGCTTTGCTGTGATTTTATTCCAGGCTTGCAGAGCTCTTATTCCTAGTATATGACTCTTTTTTATGGCCTGTAGTTCAAGTCATGTCAATTGCTTGGCTAAGACTCTCTTAATTCTTTAATCTCTCTGTACATCTATAGATAACTATCACATTTGAATTTTAAATTTGGAAACAAAAGCTAAGATCATTCTACAGTTGTCTGGATATTATTAAAACATTTTTCATTTTAAAAAATGTTTTTATTAAAAAAAAAAAAGTATCACTGCCATTGAGAGTTCCCATCCAATTTTATAATTAACATTTTATTATCATAAGAAGCCAGCAGGAAGCTACAGTGTCATGTACATATTCATTACATTATATTTTACTTTCTATTAGTTAATGATCTCATTTTATGTAATTCATTATATGACATCCATATTATGATAACACAAGGTTGCATAATATGACTTATCAGGATTTGATATGGTCTAGTTTTGACATAGAATGTTATATATTTTTTTCTTATGTATGGACATTGCACAGTTTTTCTAGGTCAAGTTATCCTCTTTTTGTGTTGTAATGAAACATCTTGATATTTTCAACATGAACAGAAGACAACTATCCAATTTACTAGAGAGCGAAGATGTTTGCAGTACACTAGAGAAATAATTCAAAAGTGGCACTGTTCACCAGTCCCGTTTGTTTAGATTGCACTCACTTTGGAGCAGGGACTTTTATTCAGTATTATTTGATATTAAGACATTCATGGTTACTTTTCCTGTATAACATACAATTTCAATAAAATTTGCATCAGATTAAGGCAGTTTTTGTTTCTTCCCCCTCTCAATTTATTTTTCTTTTTCTTTTTTACTGTAGCTGTGGTCTAAATCTTATCAGCATATCAGTAATGCAAAATACCCTAAAGGCAATATGGCACTTGGGCTCGGAAATGGATTTTTATTTTTATTTAATTTTTTTTTATTTTATTTTATTCTCACTATTTGTTAACTTCCTTGAAATTGTACTTTTATCTTATAAACATGAGCATACTGGGTCTGAAGCCCTGTAGGGCACTATTAGGGGCCTCGCAGGAGTCACTTTTAGAAAGTCATTCACAAGAGTTTAAAAGAATGCAGAGTTATGTCTACTAGATTTTTACTCTCTTGAATCCATCTCAAAAAGAGGAATTCCCAGATGCTCTAGTCCTTTGAACTGTCTCAGACCAAATGTCAATTACTCAAAGTCAGTATCCTCTTCTTTAGGATGCCTTCATTGAGACACTCTAATATGTGACACAGATCAGATGCTGTGCTGTGTTGTCATTACGTATAGTTTTGCTATGCTAAAAAAATAAACAATTAGAGAAAAGCATATTCAATAGTTGCTGATTTTTGAACTCATGCAATTGCATTAGGAACAATCTAAGTTTTATGCTGAACTACTATTAAATATACTCTTTGTTTATGTACATTCAGAAACTCCATAAAGTAAATGTTTAGATGATCTGAAATGGAGAATCTGATGTTTCATTTCAAACACACAATGCTGAAAGGAAAAGAAAGTAACTTTAGAAACAAAGAAAACTGAAAAAAATAACATAAACAGTTCTTGGGTGAGAAAAAGTTGATAGCCTGAGTAAATACTTAGAAATTTTTCCAATATAAATTTCAGTCTGTGTTTAAATCTATTCTTTAATTTGAAGGCACATGGGCTTTTGTTCAGAAGATACGTTGATTTTCAGAAAGCAGAGGAGGGCTAGATAACTGTTGAATTTCAGTGTAATGTCATACAGACAGTTTTGCAAGGGATAGATAGTACTGAGACTGAACCTCCACTGAAATTTTGTTGGTGATCCAGAGATAAACCCATAATGACAGCTAAGAAATCTCTGAATAGCACAAAGACTTTTGAAGTGATAAATAACGAGGATAGAAGAATCAGAGCTGGCCATTAGGCAGTGTAAGGCTATCCAAACACAGTGCTTTAATAGAGCCATGCACAAAATCTAGGAACAAATAGTGCAGTCCACTGACACAGGCTGACATACAAGAACATAGTGACTCTGAAGTAGTTTAAATAGGAAAAAAATGCAAATCAAATTTAAAAAGGCTTTCCTGTTGGAAAGCAATAAAAACCAATGTCTAAACAGTTGTTGTGGTTTAACTATGGTAGGCAGCTCTGCCCCACACAGCCACTCTCTCATTCCCCGCAAGCAGGATGGTGGAGAGAATCAGAAGTGAAAAAGCTTGTGAGCTGGAATAAAGACAGTTTAATATGCAAAGCAAAAGCTGGGCATGCAAGCAAAGCATAATAAGGACTTTATTCACTGCTTCCTATCAGCCACCCCCAAAAATAGGCCTCCATCATGGTTAATCTTGATTTTTTTGGATGACTTCCTCCACAGGTTTTGATTTGGTAACCCACCAGTGTCCTTAATCCTCAAGATGCCCTTCAGAAAGCATAAATTTCTGTCTTTTCAGTGAATGATAACAACAACTATTATAGGCATTTATTGTTATATGCTGAGTTTTATGGCAGGAAGTCAGATATTCTCTGTAACTTTTGTTGGTCCAATTGACCAAAGTTTCATTGCTCAAGCTAACGCTCAGGTAAATAATTATGTTTCTATACTGCAGAAATGCAGTTATAAGATTGCTACTATTTTATGTTCTTTTTTTTTTCCCAACCGAAAAATATATTTGTTCCTTAAAATATCTAGCTGGAAGAAAAAAAAAGTCTATGTCTAGGAAAAAAAAAAAAAAAAAAAAAAAAAGTTACTTATTTAAAATCAGAAAATACTATCCCACACTATACTAAATGAAATTACCTTTTCACACACAAAACCACCCCATAACAATTTAACTTATTCGTGTAAAAACCACCATCAAAAATAAAATAGCAAGACGTAGGCATTTTAGAACAGTTCTAGGGAAAAGGTAATTCTCTTTCAGAAAACTCTTTCTTAGAAGCTTACTGCACACAAAGAATCCAAAATTCAGATTAGAAGCAAGTACACTGAAATGTGACCTTATACCAGAGTTCATGAAGGAAATTTGTACAAAAGTCTCTATAAATACCCACATTACAGCTACGTTTTCTTATAGTTTCATTCAAGTCAGTTCTAGTGCCCTGTTTAATTCGATTATGTGGGGGTTTATTTGCTTGACAGACATAATAGTCAATTAATGCTAACACATGCTAAATCCTGTAACGTCTTCTACTCTGATATCCAACCGAAAGTACCTTTGATAGTGTCAGCAGTTCACATTCTAAATTTAGACAAAATAATTATCTGAAGAATGATTGGGGTTTATGCATACCAGCAGCCTTTTATACAGCAGGATCTGCTATGGTCCATTGTGTTTGTAATCCATGGATTACATTCTGAGCACGCTTTGACATGAGCAACAGTAACAGCTCCATTATGGCCTATCACACCAACTAACCATTGATTTATAAACCTTCTCCTCTGTAGTTCTGTGAACTTCTATTGCCTTTTACTTTTTATAAATATTTGTAAACAGTAATACAAATGAAGTATGGAAGACACAAAATAGTACTAAATGATAATATTTTAAAAATGCTTTTAATAAACAAAAAGAAAGAATGCCAGATTTGAATCCCTGCTCTAATTATGCTGTTTAAGGTTACGGTACTGAAACATCTGTCACTTCACCCTAGTCTGAGGCCAATAAAACAACTTTATAAAAAGAAAATAAATTAAAATTTCAAAGGACTGAGTGCTCTTTTTAACAGAAAAAACAGCAACAACAAAAATTGGTTAAGTGAGTCAAACTTTTAATGAGGATTCAGTATTGCAGATGAATGACTTAAGAGAAAGGACAACTTATTTTTCTCATTTATTCTGTTGAATCAAAATATTTATTTCTATCATATTGCTCATCTGTATAAGAACAGCAATATGGCAAACAATGGAGAATTCTTTTTTTTCTTTTTCAAGAGAAATTTGACTTTGCTTTGGTTAGGAATATACAGATTTGCCTGTATTTTCAGATGTTTATTAGCTTTTTTCCCCCTTTCATCCACAAGTATATAATGAAACTAGAAATAAACAATACGTAAGAAAATTTAGTATAGTATTCTGTTCAGGATGAAAGTTAGACTTTTAGTCATGTAATTTCCTGAGTAAACCATTTACACTTTTCATTCTTTTTTTTGTTACATAAAGAAAGGTTGCTTGATAAACGGGTTGCACAAATGTATTTTGGCATCACTTCTTCAAGAAAAGGTTATCTAAGATTTTGGAGTTTTACTATGTTCAACTAAATAGCTGAGTGTGTCTGATCACCAAAGTCACGTAGTGTTATTGCTGCTTGCTCATTAGAAGATTGCCAATTCAAGCTGTCAAAGTGATTGCCTAAATTCCATTGCATAGATTAATTTGCATGAGCATTGATAATGCCTTTTTCCTGGAGATTTTTTTTTTTTTCTGTAGGGAATTTCATCTAATTGTACATATAAACAAATAGCTGGTAAGTGTATATATGTTAAAAACAATATGTCATCTTTATTGAAACAAGTAGTCTTTTTATTTACTGTTTTGATGACATGTTCCAGTAATCAAAGAGCAAGTGTTGACTTCATATATTCCACAGCTGACAGCTGTCTTTCCACTTATTTTGAATGGATCTGAAATACATAATTCTTTAAGTCTGTCTTAGTTTCTTCTGAATTTAAAAAAAAAAAAAAATGCTGTAGAGATCATACCTATGTATCTAATAATGTATAATTTTGTAAACTAAGTACTGGAGATTGATTGCAGTCACAGTGCAGCTGAGTTGGAGGTCAAAATATTGAAGTATTAACCTGAAGGAATTTTTCAGTTGTTGTTTTATTTTCCTCATATACATAACATATATCTTATACAGCTGACCTATATTTTTAATCATTGTGTCCCAAGTGTGTTTGTGGATATGTTAATCTATCTTCCCTACCGGAAAAAATACGTGACCTCTGAAATTGCAATGCTTTCTCACTAAAATTCACAGATCATGGATTTCAAAGCACTCATGCAATACACAGCTAATTTGGAATTGAAAAGCTTCAGTATTTCAATATATTATTTTCCATCCTAAAGCTCTTTGGGTATAATAGATTTCCCATCTGTGAATGAGTGTGTGCTTTAATTTTTGTCTTTAAATCCTCTGACAATGCACGTGATATGTGATAATATATGTGATACATTCCAAAAAATCATATGTGTTATTTGTTCTAAAGGAAGAGCAAGCTTTAAAATTTTTCAGTAAATAGACATAAGGTAGGTGGATATTTATGCAACAACCACCAGAGTTGGAAAAAATCCATATATTGCTGTGAGCTACTTCTAAATTCCAAACATTTGCCCATACTAGTTGTGAAATAACATCTACCTTTAAATTTCATGTTGTGTCAGTGCTACTGGGTAGAGATGCCTTTAGTACAGTAACATTCACTTGCTTCAAAATATTGTGAACAAACATCACCTTTCCATTTTGAAGATAATTGAAAAGAAAATTCCTTTATAATAAAGGTGTTGCTTTAACAGGTTGTACCTGTAAATGCTACAATGAATCTATAAGCATAGAATAAACTAGTACTATTTTTTTGAGGTCTCCAGTGTGCAATATATTATATTCTAGTGTTCCTAAGTGAAAGAAAATAAAACTTGTATCTTTAAAAAATATAGTATTAGACGTATTAGGGGTAATACAGATGGTATAAAATGTATAAGAATGAAAAATCCTTATAAAACTGTATGCATCATGTTTTCATTTTATTATAATTTTGTGATCAATTACATAAAATTCTGCTTATTAAGCTGCAAATTTGAACTGCTTACTCAAAATACATGTTTTAGATAAAATGAATACATATTTTAGATAAAATGCCTTGACTGACATTTATATCTTTCTCCCTGCTAAAGACAAACAATGTTTGCTGGTTTTCTAAATCTGTAAGTTTAAGAATATAGCTTTCAAAGTTAAGATGTGAGGCTTTGTATGCAGTAGCTTTGCAATATACGAATGCATTTCTAGTGTCCTTTCACTTTCAGGGCTCTAGATTTCATTACCAATTAAAAAATTGAAAGATCCTAGGCTTAGCCCTGATTATGCTACAAAGCTTATCTGTATATTTTTTTCTACCATTCAGGGACTGTTGTGTGTGCATATATATAAAATGCTAGATTCTTATATTACTAGATACATTTAAAAGGTAGAATATGTAATCATGTGTTCATCAGTTTTAAAGAACCAAGGCCAGGCTGAAGGACAGCATTTTCTTCTTTTGACTGGTCTCATGCTCTGTTCTTTTTGTTACTATTGTCCCCTGGAAGCAAATAATGTAAGATTTCTACTGGGAAAAAAATAAAAAAAAAAGAATTTATGACAAACATGACAAGCAGGATAAAATCTTTAAAATCAAAACAAGGAAAAAAAGAATTAATAAATAGTCCACTGTTTAGTTTGCATGGTTGAATAACAAGGCATATTAAAAACAACACTCAAAACATGTTCTATTTAATTAACTGGCCTCATGTCTCCAAGAGGTTGGGGTGATTCAGTTGAGTTAATATTCAAATGACACCAATATGCTACTACCCAGATACATACAAATTGATAAAATTCTTCATAATAGATTCAGCATAAAGCAACAGTCCACTGCCAGAACTTTTGAGCTTTTGCAAAACAAGAAATGCCTGTTTCTTAAGAGGCTCTGTACCAGTTAAAAAAACAACCCTCGCCCCCCCAAAAAAACCAACAACACCCTTCCCCCCAAAAAAAACCCAGAACCAGTAAATCAGATTAAAAATTATTTGCTTGTATGACAATCCAAGCATTCTTATAGAAAAGGATTCAGAAAAGATTCTACAAATTCTTAAATGGCAAAAAGAAGACTATAGAAAATATGAGCCTGCTGCTGAAAGGGGGCAGGGGAACTGTTGATGAAAGACTCCAAAAAGGCTGAGGTTCTCAATGCCCTATTTGCCTCAGTCTTTATCAGTGAAACCTCCTTTCAAGTATCTTGGGCCCCTCAGACCAGAGAGAAAATCTCGAGTTAGGAAGACCTACCCTTGGTGGAGAATGACCAAGTTAGGGAGCCCTTCAGCAAACTGGGTACACCCAAGTCCATGGAGGCCTGATAGGTTGCACTCACGACTGCTGATGTTACTGTGGGGCCACTTGATTAACTTTGAAAAGCCCTGGCAAATGGGAGAGGCTCAAAAGAGTGTCAAAAACTAAATGTCACTGCTATCTTCAAGAAGGGCAAGAGGGAAGATTAGAGGAACTACAGGCTGGTCAGTGTCACCTCAGTCTCTGGGAATCTGATGAAGAAAATCTTCCAAGAAAGAATTTCCAAATATATAAAGGACAAAAAGGTGATAAGGAGTAGTCAGCATGGATTTGCAAAGAGGAAATTAAGCTTAACCAACCTGAGAGCCTTCTACAATGATGTGATGACCTTGGTAGACTAAGGGAGTGCAACAGATGGTTATCTTGACTTTAATAAGGCTTTTGACACTGTCTGCTGTAATATCCTCATAGACAAGCTGACAAAGTACGAGTTAAATAAGTGCACAGTGAGTTGAACAGAAAACTGGCTGAACAGTTTGGCCCAGAGTGTAGTGACCAATGGCACAAAGTTCACTTGGAAGCCAGTCACTAGTACTGTACCCAGGCATTGATATTGGGGCCAGTATTGTTTAACATCTCCATTCATGACCTGGACGCTGGGACTGTGTATAAACTCAGCAAACTCAGAGATGTTGCAAAACCAGAAGGACTGGTGCATATATCAAAAAAGTGCAACAGCTCAGAGGAACTTCAACAGGCAAGAGGGCTGAGCTGAATCTCATGAAATTCAGCAGATGGAAATGAAATGTCCTGCACACAGGAAGAAGTAACCCTAGGCGCGAGTAAATGCTGAGGGCCAACTAGCTGGAAGGCTGCTTGGCAGAGAATGCCCTGGGCGTCATGATGAACAACAAACTAAGCTGGTAGTGCACCATCACAGCAAAGGTGGCCAACAGCATCCTGCACTACCGTATTAGGAAGAGTGTTACCAGGTGGTCTAGCAGGGTGATCCTTCTCCCTGGTGAGATGACATTTGGAGTACTATTTCTAGTTCTGGATACCCCAGCACAAGAAAAATATGGAGTGACACTAGTGAGTCCGATGAAGGGCTACAGAGAAGATTGGAGCACCTGACATGAGTAAAAGCTGAGAAAGCTAGTTCAGTCTGGAGAAGAGAAGGCTCAGGAGGATCTTACCAATGTGTATAAATATCTGATGAGAGGGAATGAAGAAGAAGGTACCCACTGACACAACCAGAGGCAATGGACAGGAATGGATACTCATTACATTTCCTCTGAAGACAATAAAACACTTTCTTTTCCTTTAAGAGTGGTTACACACTGGCACAGATTGTCCAGAGGGGTTGCAGAGTCTCCATTCGTAGAGATAGTCAGTATGTGACGGGGCATGGACTTGAGCAGACTGCTGTAGCTGACCCTGCTTTGAATAGGAGTGCTGGACTAGGTCATCTGTAGAGGTCCCTACCAACCCAAAAGAGTCTGTGATTCCATAAAAAAAAAAGTGTTTATGTGATTTATAGAATTATCTGTGCTTATAATCTTTGGTGCAGTGCAAGTAGATATAAGACAGCGACACAGTTGGTGTTGGGGACCATATATCTCAGGGTGGGGGATTATAGTAGTTCTAGTCTGATTCCATGGCCTGAACACATATTAATAGCTGAAGAATACTAGGTGATCTCTCGGAGTACTTCATCACTCCATTTCATTTGATCTAAGAGGAATTTATTTCATAGAATCATGGAATCATAGAATCATAGAATGGTTTGGGTTGGAAAGGACCTTAACATCACCTAGTTCCAACCCCCCTGCCATGGGCAGGGACATCTCACACTGGACCATGTTGCCCAAGGCTCTGTCCAACCTGGCCTTGAACACTGCCAGGGATGGAGCATTCACAACTTCTTTGGGCAGCCTGTTCCAGTGCCTCACCACCCTCACTGTAAAGAACTTCTTCCTTATATCTAACCTGAACTTCCCCTGTTTTAATTTAAACCCATTATCCCTTGTCCTATCACTGTTTCCTGTTGTCCAAAACCATTGCATGACACAAAGCAATGAAAAATTACTAAGTGATTTGCTTCAGAAGTCCTTTCCTGATCAGGAATAAAATACTAGTGCCAACTGTACCATTCAGGAGGTAAAGAGCTGTTAGTTACTTATTATCCTATGACAAATACTAAGTTGGGATTATTTCTTTGTTAAAGTCAAACTGAGTCTATGACCCTGCTGTTCACCAGATGAAGAAGCTGTGAATACAACACATAAAATTCATTATAGGTACATCTGGTCTGTGTAGGACAGCATGAATGAACACGTCTGAACAGTTCAGGTTTTGCTTTGGAACGATATTTCATAAATAACTGAGGTGATTCCCTTGTGTGTCATGGGTTTATCTTTGCTATTTAATAACTCAGACTGTGCTGTGTTTTAATGATACTATAAAACTGAAAAGCTGGAAAGGACAGAACCTTCTTATCCATATTTTATATCAGCAGAATTTTGGGCAAGATTGCCCAATATCACTAAGACCCTGAAGGATGATATATCAGCAGGTTGTTTTGAGTCTAGAAAATAAAATTGGTGGCATAATACATTTGCCCTAAGGAGTTTACAGTTTAAAGGGCTTTTCCTGCAAAAGCAGCTCTACATATGAACAGGCATCAGATGCAGAGTGCAGTCTTTAAGATCAAAGTTTAATAGTCAAAAAGAAAAGGAAGAAAATACTAAAAAGCCTGAAGAATATTTTATTAATTTTCATTTCTTAAACGGTATTAAAATATTCATTTTCATTAAACCATTTTCTTTTTGATGGTCTTATATGGAAATATTGAATATATCAATTAAGTGCATTTGTATTTGAAAAAAAGTTCTGATCTCCTGCAATGATATATACAATGGCTCTGTAATGTGGGCTACTAAAGGGAAAATAGAACCCAGAAACTACCAAACACTTTCCAAAACTATGTATCAGACATTAGCTAGGGGAGAAGCTCATGTAGATCTTAATCCAGGACATCAAACTAGTGTAGACATAGGATGCTGGAAAAAGAAGACTTTGGCAGAAATCAGTGCCAAATATAAGCTTTTGTTTTGCTGTTTAAATTTAAGATGTGCTAAACATCTTGAAAACAATTATTGATGATTAGTTCAATCTGCTGGTTCCTGAAAGATGCAGATGGTACAGCACTAATGACAGTAATTACAGTTCAGATACTTTAAATCCACTTGCAATGTACGCACTTTAAAACTTTTATGAATAAGCAGGATTAAAAGTGTCTGTGCAAAAATAAAACTCCTCTATCCTATATCCTGTTTAACAGAGAACTTAGTTGGACATCCTTAGAAATTAGGCACATTAAATAAGAAGAAATGTGTCTGAGATATTATCCTGGGTTTGGCTGGGATAGCATGGGTGGGCGGTGAGCAATTGCATTGTGCATCACTTGTTTTGTTTGTTGTTGTTGTTATTATTACTATTATTATAATTATTACAATTATTATTTTCCCTTTTATGTCCCATTAAACTGTTTTTATCTCAACCCATGAATTTTACTTCTTTTTTTTCTTTAAATTCTCTCCCCCTTCCCACTGTAGAATGAGAGAGTGAGCAGCTGTGTGGTGTTTAGCTGCTTGCTGTGTTAAATCACAAGAGATATGCATACAACATGCACACATAAAGAGAATGGACTGCTCAGTACAGTTTGGATTTGCATGGGCTTTGTAATTACTATAAACACAACACTGATGCAAGGGATCAAACACTTTTTATTGTGATTTATAAAAATTTATTCTAGGTGCTGTTATTTGAAGTAACAATTCAAACAACATCAGCAGTATGAATGTGAGGAGAATAAAGCTTCTGCAAAACCACCACATTAAAGAAGAATGAATTATACCCCTTCGAGGAAAGATTTCATTCTCAAAGAGTTCTCATTCAAAACCTAAAAAAAAAAAAAGGCCTATGTTTTAGGTTGAAACATGTTAGTGGTCATATTTAATCACAGAACAAGATGTCACCATGTTACTAGAGATACAAAGTTGAAGTCAACGCTAATTTGTTATACCTGGGTTTGAGATCACAGATGTATAAACCGAATTGCTGATTCAACGCCCGTTGTAGTTAGGGCAAAAGATCAAAGTAAGGGTTTAGTAGGCTATATGTTTTTTGTAGCACAGTATGACAATAAGGCATTAAGTCAAGTAGAACAGGAAAATATTTTATAAATTTCTGTGTATTAATATATAGACATCTCTTGAGGGAAATACTAATAAAAACCCCGCACCAAGCCAGAAAAGAGAAAAATGTTTGCTAAGAACACCCTTATGGGAAACATAAACTATTAGGACTTTGCATTAATGAATAGGAATATATTATAACATATTTAAAATGTTACCGTGTGTTTAGTATGTAAGCATGAAGAAAATAATAATTTCATTTAAGCAGTTGAAATATTAATATTTCAACTGCATTTTCATAAGGCTATGTGTGTTCTCTGCTTAATGTCCTAAGTAAATGGGTCTCAAAATATTCTATCAAAGCAAGCCATTACATTGTTTATAAGGTATTCTTTAAATAGTAAACCCCTGTTTTGTCATCTCTATATTCTTTTAAAATATTTTTTTCCCCTTATAAATGCTGATGGAAGTTTTAGGATGCCTACAAAAATAAAAAGAGCAGTTTAGAGGAAACTGTTTCACCTTGGAGCTTCTTTTAGTCACTTCTCAGCTGGATGCCTCATGAGTGGTTTACCTTACTTGTAACTTAGCCTCAACAGAAAAGGCCTATTTTTGCCTTCTACACTTCAAGTCATACTTTATCTCTGACCTCAGGCTGACTCAGTAGTTACCTTTTCTCTTCACAACAGATGGTTCTAAATTGTTGAACATAACTTGACTTTACATCACTTTATGATAAAGCAGAAACATTCCCAGCACCGATAATAAACATGCCATTCTATGTCTACAATGTGAAAATACCTGCATGATTTCAAGCACACACAGTGACTTGGGTTTAGTGTTTGTCCATGTGTGAACGTAATCTAACCCTTTCTGTTCCTGTCCAAATAACGCATGTTCTGCTTTTCACTGAGGGAATGGGTACAGTATCTGTTTCACATATAGAATTCATTGAGGTAAGGAGAAATCCAACGACTTGCCTGAGGGCAATGATAGAAAAGATTGACAAAACTTTTTTTGCAAAATACTATTAATTGTTTTATGAATGTTCACTTACAGGTGTCAGAAACTGCCCAGGTGCTGAGCTGTGTGGTGTGGTCAACACCATGGAGGAAAGGGATGCCATCCATAAGGACCTTGACACGCTTGACAAGTGGGCCAGTGCAAATGTTAAGAAGTTCAACAAGGCCAAGTGCAAGGTCCTACACCTGGGTTGGGGCAATCCCAAGCACAGCTACAGGTTGGGTGGAGAACGGATTGAGAGCAGCCCTCAGGAGAAGCTCAACATGAGTTGGCAGTGTGAGCTCGCAGCCCAGGAAGCCAACTGTATCCCGGGCTGCATCAAAAGAAGGGTGACCAGCAGGTCAAAGGAGGTGATTCTACCCCTCTACTCTGCTCTTGTGAGACCTCTTGGAGTACCATGTGCAGTTCTGGTGTCCTCAACATATGTGGGCCTGAAATAGAATCACACACATATCTATATAAGGAGCATACATAAAATATTTCAGAAACAAAATCCATATTTTTGTCATCCTATGCAAACTGACAATCATTTTAATCAGCTGGTATTGTCTGAAGTAGTGTGTGTTGTTCTTTAAAAATGTAAGGAATTAAACATTGGGGAAATAAGGTTCTATTGCTAGTAACTTTCACATAAGTCTTGTAAGTTATAAGAACCCAGTCAGGATGTAACATTTTGGGAAATAATAAATTTATTTATATCCTGTTTATATGAATGTATCCAAATCACTAGGTGACAGTGGAAAGAATTACTGGACATGCACATTTTTATTATTTTACTTTTGATCACATAGGTGGCAAGCAGGGACTACAAATATCCTGCTTCCCATATGGCTCCAGTGTACTTGTGCACTAGGAATGTGTAAATCAGCTGAAGGTTGAAGAAGTAACAAGGAAAATAAATTGGTTCTCCAATGCAGAAGTGTGTTTCTCAAAGTCCAGATGTTGAGATGCACAAAGGAGATTTAGCAGTAGTGGACAACAATGTTGCTGTTTTGTAGACAGCGTAAAACAGTAGATTAATGGCAAATTCATGATGAATGTGAGCGTAACTACCCACTGGTTGAGTGATTTTAATAAAAGGGAGGTAGTGGAAAGAGGAAGCCAATAAGAAAGAAGTGCCCCAAGGAGGCATACTTAAAGAATTTAGTTCAGTAAGAACTGAAAAAGAAAACCAAAAAGACATGCAGCTCAGCCAAAAGATAGAAGTTGTAAAAAAAAATCAACAACAACAACAATAAAAAAGTTAAGTTTATAGCAGATGTAGTATGATTCAGCACAACCCATTCAGGAACACAAATACCCTCATGATTTTTCATTCCTGAATAATAAACCCCCTCGATTTCAACTTCTATGCTAACTTATTTGTTTTTTAGTGTAAATATCCTTTCAAGAGAATAACTGTTTGTGAAAATCCTCAAATGAAGAGAGAATCTATCAAATCTCTGGAAAAGGAAAACCTTACTCTTCCTTCTCACTGTTACTTTTACTTTTCCAGACTTCAGGTTCAATTCTAATACAACTATTTCAAAAAAGAAAATTTGAATACTTCATATAATTTTCCTTTTAAATACAAACAAAATACTTGTGCTGAAATATAAGAAAAAAAGTTCTGTTCAAAATTAAATGTTTTTTTAATGGCAAACCTTGTTTTGCAAGTATTTACAAAACACTTTTCAGAACAGGAATTCCATGCAAGCAATTAACCAAGCAACCAAGCTTTCATCCATAAGAAATCAGGACATCGTGGTACTTCTTTCCAAGGAACAGAATAATGTACAATTTTAATCAAATATTTCTTCTTATTTGTGATTTTATAATCTTACTTTTGGTACAATATTGAACCTCTATCTATTACTGAACTACAACTAAATTAATTTAAAAATAAGTGACCGTTACAACTATCTCTTTCCAAAATAAATAAATTAAACCTGATATTTTAGGTTTTACTAAACCTGGAGAAGTGAAAATACATGTCTTCATTGTTTAATACTTTTCTTCTTATCTCTTTTTTTTCCATTGTTGTTTTTGCCTTTCTCCACCATAGCCTGCTCACTAATTTTTTTTTTTCAATTAAGCTTAAAAATATTAACTTTTGGATTGGATTCTATTGAGTCTATTGGATTCACAATATATCTGGAAATCAAACAAGGTTTCATCTATTTTTGCATTGTAATTGATTCACTTATTTGGACATAGAACTTGATATAAACCTTTTTAACACTAAGTTAGAGTGTCTTTTTTTTCTCACACCAAAACATTGCTTTGCCTTTAATGTATACTTCTCACTTCTGCAGGCTGCCTTATTATTCCAGTTGCACTTACCCCCTAATTTTCTTCCTTCTGTCTAATCAGCACAACTGAGTTCAATCTCCAGTCTACTTAGCAAACACCTATGTAAACCATACAAAAAGTACACTTAGAACAATATCTTAACAACATACTCATGCTCTGAATGCTGCCAGTCAGTTCAGAGGCTCAACTGGTTTGAACAACTAAATGCAGAATAGATTTCTCACTGGCTTAGTGCAACTGTCAGAGTGTTTTAGGTTTAATCCTCAATGTGAACCTGAGGGAGTGCATTCAGGTTTGCAACAGAATGTCCGATAATGGTATCTAAAGATCAGAAGTTCTGAGAAGTTTGTTTATCAGTGTTTGTAACAATGGTGAAAAGGTTCACTGCAGCTAAAAAAGCCCTGGGAGGATTTGTTTTGTTTTGTAAGGCTGGTGTGACATTTGTTAGGTATCTGCTTCATAGTGCAATATATTATTTAGTTTTATTTTAGCATTTCAGCTATATCTTCTGCTATAAATACACAGCTTATGTATTTAATGAAGAAAAATCTATATTGGTTGCTTAAAATAAACATAAGTTAGTTGAATGGCTTTTTTTCATCCCCCAAAATCATGGGGTTTTGATCAGCTCATTCATCATAATTTTAGATATCTTTTCCTTCACTATTTCATTTGCATGGAATGTTAAAATGTTCAAAAATAACCAAAGTGGTGACTAAAAACTTCAATCACTTTCACTTCAGTTGCTTTTCTTGAGAAACTATCCAATAGATGATATGTCTGTCTGTCAAGAAGATTTTCATGGTACTGAACTTAAATTTTCCTTTAAAAAATTCATTTTCATATATGGCCCCTTTGCATTGCATTGTAAGACTCATAAACTCAAAACAGCTATGACTACCTTTCAAATATTTATATGCATTATGTAGCTGATTTAGGTATTTATCCTGAAAGAATTTTTGCATGCCCAGAGTTTTTCTTTTAGAGGTAAACTAGGAATCAGTCAGACAGATTACACAGTGCAACACCCAACACATACAGGGAAATCTTGCAAGGAATCCCATATGAATTTAGGCAACTTTTCCATCTCTCTTATGTTTAATCAATATCTAGTGAGTGGATTGTCACTAGTGCACCCATGTAAAACTTTCAGGACTGACATTTCTAGAGGCTTCCATAATGCAATTAATTATTTAGAATGAAGGTTAAAAGTGACAACATACATAGTTTTGTCATTTGTTTAACTAATTTCACTGTGTAAGAGGAATTGCTTAGGCTGATTAAAAACCAGAAGCCATGTGATCTCTTTTACTAAGAGAGTAGTCTGATTGACTTACTAATTGTGTTCCTTGTTTTGAATATCCTTCATGTGCCTTTCCATCCTTCTCTTTCATATCAACGTTTCAACATATTTTTAACTACTTTTACTAATAAGAACTTTAATTATAAAAAGCTTTTATAAATCTTCAGAAGAATGATACACCACAAATACATACAAAGCACATAAATGCTTTCAGATATCACTTATATCTATTGTCCCCTTGTGTTGTGTGGGGATTTTTTTTGTTGTGGTGTGTTTGAGAGGATCTTTGCACCTAGCCGAGTCTCACAAAGTCATCTTAAAGTTCACCTAAAGAGGCACTAAAAAGAGAGAGAGAAAAATAATATTTATATTTATTTTGGTTAATCTTTTTTTAGTAACATTGCCTCATGTCTCAGATATTATGGAGTAGAATCCTTTTCTGTCGCATTGTGGAAAGCAGCCTATAAAACAAAGATGCTAGGTTGCCTAGAAATATACATAGTTTTCTAACTGCGTCTTTCACTCTGTCCTTGTTATTACTCCCATACTTGTAAAACAGAACTGGCCAGGAGCAGGTTTTGTGTTCCAGGTATTAA